>NC_040017.1:8875639-9029370 GCF_000972845.2 Larimichthys crocea
TTGTGCGGATTGCGTCTGAAGATAGTCTGTTGCCGGTTTTCGTGAGAATCGGTCAAAATTTGTGACCGCTGAAAATTTTGTTTCACTTTAACAATCCAGCCAAGATGGCGGAAATCTATCTATCTATCCCTCTGTATGATCAAAGGAATCCAACGATAACTTGTTTTTTAAAAAATCGCTAATAGCTAACAATTCAAAAGTTACATGCACAAAGTGACCTACACAACTTTGACCCGTTGGGTGGCACTATACCGTGTTACTGCCAACATGTAACTCGGTGAAATAAAGATACAACTGTCCTCAATGTGCAAAATTCACACACTTTTTAACCATACGGTTTCTATGGCCCCTCTTATGCCCCAGTCTACGGGCCTAGAGCATAACAACAAAAAAGGTGTCACAAATCTTCCCCGAGTCCCAAGTAGTCACTACAACAAGTTTTATGTTACAAAAGAAAAATGGTTTATTTACAAATATCAAAAGTCAAACAACTATAACTAAGGAATCTCTAGGGGTGGACCAAGGTCAAAACAAAACCAAAACAAACGATCTAGATCTAAATCTTTTCCCTCAGAAGAACCAAAATCACTAAACTGGACCTGCCTAACTAACAAAAAAAACGGAGAAAATAATGATCAATCAAATAGCAGTGCCACCCCTACTCTTCAAACAAACACAAGAAAACTTTTTTAATCGCAAACACAGAGGACTTCACAACGGACATGTGGCTGGTTTGGGAGAGGAGGAGGATGTGGAAATGCTGTTGTCCACCTGATGGCTGCCATCTTGGTTTCTTATTATACCAGGTGCTTTCAGCTGCAGCCAATCACAGGCTGGACCACAGCAGCAGCCACGATCCACGAGAAACTGCTGGACGATAGACGCACAGAAAACTCCAGGGAAAGAAGTTTAGTTAGTAACATGCATATTAATGAGACATGTATGTTTACAGATGGTGGTGGTAATGGTCTCACTATGTCTAATGTTGACCGTGTCAGTCTCCCGAACCCAGAATGGGATTTGTTCCACAGAAGAGGAGCCTGATAGCTGAAAGCTCTGGCTCCCAATCTATTTTAGAAACCACAAGGAACCACATACGGTGTGTGTTGTGCGTATAATATCTGACTAACTTCAGTATACTATGTGTGGTTCCAAATGCATAATATCTGTCTGCTCAGTATACTGTGTGTGTTGTGTGTGTGTGTGTGGGTGTGTGTACAATAAATATCTTTACTGCTCGGGATATACAAACAGTATACTGAACAGTAGACATCTTACTAGTGAAGACATACTGTCTGTGTGTGTCTGCCAGTAAATATGTCTACTTGCTCAGTATACTGTGTTGTGTACAAGTAAATATCATTTACTTCGGTATTAATATTTATACATAACATATTTACTGAATTCAGTTATACGATCTTATCTGCTATGAGATACTGTGCTGGTTGTTGTGTTCTGCTAGTAAATGTTACTGCTAGTATCTGTGTTGTGTGTGTGTGTTTACAGTAATATGTCTTCGTCTCGGGGATACACAAACAGTATATCTGAACAGTAGACATCTTTTCACTGCAGACATACTGTCTCTCGTGTGTCTGCAGTAAATATGTCTACTGCTCTAGTATAATGTGTATGTGTGTTTACGTAATATGTATTACGCTCGGGAGTATTTATAAAATCCAATATACTGGAACAGTAGACATCTTTACTTAAGACATACTGTCAGTGGTCTGCACTAAATATGTCTACTGCCAGTTTACTGTGCGTGCTTGTACAATAAATATTCTTTACTGCTCGGATATACAAACAGTTATACTGAACAGTAGACATTCTTTAACTGCAGGACATACTGTCTGTTGCGTCTGCAGTAAATATTCTACTGCTCAGTTACGTGTTGGTGTTGTGGTGTCAATAAATATCTTTACTTGCTCGATATACAAATAGTATACTGAACATAGACCTCTTACTGGAGAGGCATACTGTCTGTGTGTCTGCAGTAAAATATGTTACGCTCAGTATACTGTGTGTGTGGTGTGTGTTTGTGTGTGTACAATAAATATCTTTCTGCTCGAGGGATTACAAACAGTATACTGAACAGTAGACATCTCTTACTGCAGACATACTGTCTGTGCGTCTGCAGTAAATATTTTTACTTGCTCAGTATACTGTGTGTGTGTTGTGACAGTAAATATATTACTGTCGGGATATACAAACCGTATACTGAACAGTAGATATCTTCTGCAGACATACTGTCTGTGCGGCTGCAGTAAATTGTCTACTGCTCAGTATACTGTGTTGTGTGTGTGTGTACAATAAATATCTTACTGCTCGGATATACAAATAGTTATACGAACAGAGACTCATTTACTTCTGCAGACATACTGTCTGTTGTCTGCAGAGTAAATTTGTCTACTGCTCAGTATACTGTGTGTGTGTGTGTACAATAAATATCTTTACTGCTCGCGGATATTACAACTAGTATAGAACAGCAGGCATCTTTAATGAGACATACTGTCTGTGTGTCTCGCTTGAGTAAATATGTCAATACTAGTCTATACTGGATTTGTGTTTCTTGTGTGTGTGTGTGTGTGGTGTGGTGTGTGTGTACAGTAATATCTATATGCTCGTGGATTATACAAATAGTATCTGAACAGTAGACATCCTTTACTAAAGACATACTGTCTGTGTGTCTGCAGTAAATATGTCTACTGCTCAGTATAATGTGTGTTGTGTACAGTAAATATCTATACTGCTCGGGATATACAAACAGTATACTGAACAGTAGACCTCTTTACTGCAGACATACTGTCGTGTGTCTGCTCAGTAATATTATGTTCTTCGTATAAGTGTGGTGTGTGTGTGTGGTTAGTAAATATCTACTGCTCTGGAGGTATACAAAAGTATATGAACAGTAGACATCTTTACTGCAGACATACTGTCTGTTGTCTGCTACAGTAAATATGTCTACTGCCTCAGTATACTGTGTGTGTGTGTGTGGTACACAATAATATCTTTCCTGCTCGGGATATACAATGTATACTGAAAGTAGACATCTTTCCTGTAGACATACTGTCTGTGGTCTGCAGTAAAATATGTCACTGCTCAGTATACTGTGTGTGTGTGGTTGTTGTACAATAAATATCTTTACTGCTCGGGATATACAACAAGTATACTGAACAGTAGCATCTTTACTGAAGACTACTGTCTGTGTCTGCAGTAAATATGTCTACTGCTCAGTATACGTGTGTTGTGTGTGTACAATAAATATCTGTACTGCTCGGGATACAAACAGTTTACTGAACAGTAGACATCTTTACTGCCGACATACTGTCTGTGGTCTGCAGTATATGTCTACTGCCTCAGTATACTGTGTGTGTTGTTGTTGTATCAAAATAATATCTTTACTGCTCGGATAATACAATAGTATACTGAAACTAGAGACATCTTTACTGAGACATACTGTCTGTGTGTCTGCAGTAATATGTCTCTGCCAGTATACTGTGTTGTGTGTGTGGTACAATAAATATCTTACTGCTCGGATATACCAACTAGTCATACTGACAGTAGACATCTTTACTGCAGACATACTGTCTGTGGTCTGCAGTAAATTAGTCTACTGCTCAGTATTTACTGTGTTGTGTGTGGTGTGTGTACATAAATATCTTTACTGCTCGGATATACAAATAGCATACGAACAGTAGACATCTTTACTGCAGACATACTGTCTGTTGGTCTGCGTAAATATGTCTACTGTCTAAGTATACGTGTGTTGTGTGTTGTACAGTAATATTTTACTGCTCGGCTATACACAACAGTATACTGAACAGTATACATCTTTACTGCAGACATCTTATGTCTTGTGTCTGCAGCTAATCATTTGTGCTTACTTCTGGCTTCGTATCTGTTGTTTTTTTTTTTTGGGGTTTTTGACAGGTTTTTTTTTTTTACTCTTTACTGTCTGTTCTTGTTTTGTCTCTCTATTTTTGGCTTCTTATGGCTTGCCGTAATTTGTCTACTGCTCAGATATACTGTGTGTGTGCTGTTTGTGTGTGTGGTGTGTATACATACGTAAATCTTTACTGGTCGGGATTACAATGTATTAGCTGAACAGCAGAACATTTACTGCAAGACATACTGTCTGTGATGTGTGCCGTAAATATGTCTACTGCTCGATACTGTTGTTGTGTTGTGTGTTTGTGTGTGTGTTACATAAATATCTAGATGCTCGGGATATACAAGATACTGAAACAGTAGACATCTTTACTGCAGACATACTGTTCTGTGTTGTCTGCAGTAATATGTCTACTGCTCAGATGTATGTCTGTGTGTGTACAGTAAATATCTTTACTGACTCGGGATATACAAACAGTATACTGAACAGTAGGACATCTTTACTGCAGACATACTGTCTGTGGTCTGCAGTAATATTGTCTTACTGCCTCCGTACTGTGTGTGTTGTGTGTGTACTAATAAATATCTTTAATGCTCGGAATATACACAGTATTACTGAACAGTAGACAATCTTTACTGCAGACATTACTGTCTGTGGTCTGCCGTTAAATAGTCTATTCTCAGTCTTATGTGTGTGTGCGTGTGTGTGTACATAAATATCTTTACTGCTCGGGATATACAACAAGTATTTTACTGACAGTAGACATCTTTTCTGGAATATGAAACATACTGTCTGTGGTGTCGCGTACAATCAATCTCTGTTATGCTCGGGGATATACAAAAGTATACTGAACAGTAGACATCTTTACTGCAGATCATACTGTCTGTGGGTCTGCCGTAAATTGTCTACTGCTCATGTGTGTGTGTGTGTGTGTCAGTAAATATATCTTACTGCTCGGGAGATTACAAACAGTATACTGAACAGTGACATCTTTACTGCAGACATACTGTCTGGTGGGTCTGCAGTAATATGTCTACTGCTTCAGTATACTGTGGTGTGTGTGTGGTGCAATAAATATCTTTCTGTCGGAATATACAAAACGTATTACTGAACAGAGGCATCTTTACTGAGACATACTGTCTGTGTGTCTGCAGTAAATATATGTCTACTGCTCAGTATATCTTTGTGTGTGTGTGTGTGTACAGTAATATTTCTATTGCTCGGGCATACAAATGTATACTGAACAGTAGACATCTTTACTAGAACATCTGTCTGGTGTCTGCAGTAAATATGTCTACTGCTCAGTATACTGTGTGTGTGGTGTACAGTAAATATCTATAGCTGCTCGGGGATATACAAACAGTATACTGAACCGTAGACATCTTTACTGCCGACATACTGTGTGTGTCTGCAGTAATATGTCTACTGCTCAGATTCAGGGTCTCGGTGTGTGTGTGTGTGTGTTACAGTAAATATCTATACTGCTCGGGATTAACACACAGTATACTGAACAGTAGACATCTTTACTGCAGACATTACTGTCTGTGTGTCTGCAGTAAATGTCTATGCTCAGTAACTGTGTGTGTGTGTGGTGCGTACAAAAATATTTACTGCTCGGATTCATACAAATAGTATACTGGAACAGTCGCATTTTACTGAAGACTACTGTCTGTGTGTCTGACAGTAAATATGTCTACTGCTCAGTATTAGTGTGTGTGGTGGTGGTGGTGTACAAGTAAATATCTGTTACTGCTCGGATATACAAACGTATACTGAACAGAGACATCTTTACTGCAGAATACTGTCTGTGGTCTGCAGTAAATATGTCACTGCTCAGGTTACTTGTGTGTGTGTAGCAATAAATATCTGTTACTGTCGGGATATAAAATAGTCAATACTGACACAGTGACTCTTTACTGCAGACATATGTCTGTGGTCTGCGTACTATGTCTACTGCTCATGTATAGTGTGTGTGTGTGTACATAAATATTTTATCTAGGATATAACAAGTATACTGAAAGTAGACATCTTTACTGCAGACATACTGTCGTGGTCTGCATAAATATGTCTACTGCTCAGTATACTGTGTGTGTGTGTACAATCAAATATCTTTACTGCTCGGGTATACAAAAGTATACTGAACAGTAGACATCTTTACTAGACATACTGTTGTGTGTCTGCAGTAAATGTTCTACTGCTCAGTTTATACTGTGTGTGTGTGTCTAAATATCTGTTATGCTCGGATATACAAACGAGTATACTGAACACGTAGACATCTTTACTGCAGACATCTGTCTGTGTGTCTGCAGTAAATATGTCTACTGCTCAGTTACTGTGTGTGTGTGTGTGTACATAAATTCATACTGCTCGGATATACAAATAGTATATGAACATAGACATCTTTACTGAAGACATACTGTCTGTGTGTCTGCAGTAAATATGTCACTGCTCAGTATCTTTCTGTGTGTGTGTGTGTGTGTTCGTGGTGTAATAAATATCTATATGCTCGGGATATCTACACATTATTACTGAAACAGTAGACATCTTTACAAGACACAGACATTAAATGTCTTCATAAGATGTCTACTGTTCAGTATACTATTTGTATATCCCGAGCAGTAAAGATATTTATTGTACACACACACACACACACTCAGTATACTGAGCAGTAGACATATTTACTGTGGAACAAACTACCATTCTGGGTTCGGGAGACTGACACGGTCAACATTAGACATAGTAGACCATTACCACCACCATCTGTAAACATACATGTCTCATTAATGCATGTTACTAACTAAACTTCTTCCCTGGAGTTTCTGTGCTCTATCGTCCAGCAGGTTCTCGTGGATCGTGGCTGCTGCTGTGGTCCTAGCCTGTGATTGGCTGCAGCTGAAAGCACCTGGTATATAAAGAACCAAGATGGCAGCCATCAGGTGGACAACAGCATTTCCACATCCTCCTCCTCTCCCAACCAGCCACATGTCCTGTTGTGAAGTCCTCTGTTTGCGATTAAAAAGTTTTTCTTTTGTTTGTTTGAAGAGTAGGGGTGGACTGCTATTTGAGTTGATCATATTTTCTCCTGTTTTTTTTGTTAGTTAGGCAGGTCAGTTTATTGTGATTTTGGTTTTCTGAGGGAAAAGATTTAGATCTAGATAGTTTGTTTTGGTTTTTGTTTTGACCTTGGTCCACCCCTAAGATGATTCCTTAGTTATAGTTGTTTGACCTTTTGATATTTGTAAATAAACCATTTTCTTTTGTACATAAAACTTGTTGTAGTGACTACTTGGGACTCGGGGAAGATTGTGACACCTTTTTTGTTGTTATGCTCTAGGCCCGTAGACTGGGGCATAAGAGGGTCCATAGAACCGTATGGTTAAAAAGTTGTGAAATTTTGCACATTGAGGACAGTTGTATCTTTAATTTCACCGAGTTACATGTTGGCAGTAAACACGGTATAGTGCCACCAACGGGTCAAAGTTGTAGGTACATTTGTGCATGTAACTTTTGAATCGTTAGCCCGATTTTAAAAAACAAGTTATCGTTGGATTCCTTAGATCATACAGAGTGATAGATAGATAGATTTTCCGCCATCTTGGATTTGTTGAAAGTGAAACAAAATTTTCAGCGGTCACAAATTTTGACCAATTCTCACGAAAACCGGCACAGACTATCTTCAGACCAATCCACACAAAATGTGGGAGACAGATTTTTCAATTTTGCTTTCGTTCGCCCACTACAGCCAATCGGTGGCGAAGACGCCGATTTCTTTGTGAGCTCATATCTCAGGAACGCTTTGGTGAAACATAACGCCGCCAAACAGGAAGTTTGCTCCTATCTCGCCGCCACTTTGACTTTCGAAGACCAAATTTGGTCGCACGCTTTGAGACTCCCTTTGAAGCATGCGGGGGGAAACATTGTGTCATTCGATCACTAGGGGGCGTTGTAAGCAGCAAAAATGCTTTGCTTTTTTCTCTTGACGTGTTTGGATGTGAAACTAAATTTTCATGTCTGCTAATAATGTGGAATGTCGCATATATGGACATTACAAAACTTTTCATGTCATCATAACAATGCAGTGGCATATTGGATTCCAACGAACTATCGTAAGTTACATGATCGCCTGATTTGCATGGGCCCCTCATTGGTGCTTGCAGCTATATTTACATTGTGTGGTTGCTCCTTTTACTAGTAAAGTAAGAAACAAATTGGAGTACTTCTTTCGTCACTGGAAAATACTCCAATAGCCAATAGCTGTCAGCCTCTTACATATCATCAGCATGACCTAAAGATCCAGTGTGTAACATTTAAGGAGATCTAATGGCAGAACACAAATATAATATGCAAAACTATGTTTTCATTTGTGTATATTCATCTGAAAATAAGAATCGTGTTTTATTACCTTTAAAAAAGAGCTTGTTGCATCTACAGAGTCCGCCATGTTAATAATAATAATACATTTTATTTAAAAGCAGGGTACTCAAAGACACTTTACAGAGAACATTAAATCATCAAAACAATATAAGATAGTGCACTAAAAACACATTAGACATTAAACATTGAACTGTTATTTTTCTACAGTAGCCCAGATAGGACACAGTGGCAAACACTGGCTGTAGATACGAACTTTCCTGTTTTTTTAGCAAGTTTCTTCTTCAGGCTTGAAGGTGAGGTGAGCGGTATTCTGTTGGTTGCAATCTGCAACTTCACCACTAGATGCCACTAAATCCTACACACTGATCTTTAATTACTTTTCATATATATATTTCTTATTTATGAGTAATTACTTATCAGCCTTGTGTGCAGGAGCTGCTTTGGAAAGTTATTTTCCCTGCTGTGGGATCATTAGTCTTATTTTATCAAGTACGGTGCAGAAAACACAACTTTTAAATAAGAAGCTCTAATATCAATGCTCCCTACTTGAATTATCTGTAATATAAGTGCAATAAATAATCTAAATGTTTCTGAGGTACAGGTGCAAGTAAAGTTGACCAAATGTTCCAAAAATTGTTAGTCTCTCGCGTGACTTGGAGTGCGTGAGCTCTGCGCAATGAGATCTGCAGGTAGTCCGCCATTGCTGTATGAACAACTATCGGATTTGGCGTTTGGCTGTCAACAATAAACTCGCGGTGCCGGGACGCGGAGCTACGAGGTCGAGTGAAAGCTCGTCGGCTGCTCCATATACCTGTAGTCGCCCCCCGTCCCTCCCCGGAGAATACTTTCATGTGAATACAGAGCCAACGGACGAGGCAACCATGTCCAATCTCAGCAAAGGCGGCACCAAGAAGGACACCAAGATGAGGATACGGGCCTTTCCTGTAAGTGTACGCCGCAGTAGGCGCTCTGTCTGCCCGGCAGGCGGTGACTCGATCACCGTGGTCTGGGCTGCTGGCTAAATGCTACCAGGCTAACCAGCTGAGCAGCAGATATGACTTGCCTATCCGTAAACAAAGTGCAGCCGTCACTCGCCCCCCACTCTTGGTCACTTGTTCAGGTGGCTCCTCTTTTATATCCCCAGCTCATTGTGGATTTTAATTAATCACTTTTATTGCCTTTAATCACGTTTAACTCCCTCTCAACTCCCTGAACGTCAGCTAGCAGATCGGCTCAGCCGTTGCTAACGTTAACCCCGGCTCTTGACACTTGTTGTTTTGTTTGTGTTTGTGTCTCCTTTATTAAAATGCCCGACACCTTTTTGTGTCTGAGCTTTAAATTTAAGTTTACTTTAGCGCCTTTAAAAGCATCTAAATCTCTCTCTCAAAAAAAAAAAAAAAAAACCTGTGCAAGCAGCGTTACTACAGCTTGTAGGTGGAGGCTAACAAAAAAACAAACCGGCTGACCTAACGTTGATTCAGGGTTTGGGTTGATCGCTGTATAAACACTTGATCCAGCTCTTGTTTCTGTCGTTATTTGAGTATTAAACTATGATTTAGGACTTGTCCTCTCGTCCACCTGGCACTCCCTTTGTCTGCAAGTCATTGAAAGACCTCATTTATGAACTGACCTCATTCTGCTTTAAATGAAATTTCAGCCTGACTGTGACTGGCTGAGTGAGGCCGTACATCATCCAGATACTCCTGTGGTTACTCCTCTATGAGTAATGGAGTAAATCCAAAGTTGTGGCCACATAGCTTACCTTGTGTTACAACTACAGAGAGGACCTATGTGTGCCTGTTGAGTGTGGCCCCATGCAGTCGTGACAGAGAGACTTGCTTTTTTTTTTTTCCTCTTCGAGCAGCATCTTGACATGCATGTGTTTGGGCTTGTCTGCTGAGAAAGCAGCACACACTGTTCCTCCTCACCACCGGCACTGGCACATGTTGAGTTCACAGTTAGATTTTTTTATTTTTGGGGGGGTGGGGGTTGTAATCCAGTAATGCAGAACTACACATTTTCTTTAAATCCTGCATTTCTTGACTAAATCTGGACAAATCAAGCACATTCTCCCACATTTCTAGCTTTTAAATGACTTATGAAAACATAGAAAATCAAAGTAGCAGTGTACGAACTCTCGTTCTCGTTAGTAAAACCCAACCCAAACGTTTCAACATGCAAATCAACACTGTGCAGTTTCTCTCAGAGTTCATGCCACATTTAGAAATGTTTGAGGTTAGACGACACAGTCGTTCTGAACCACAGTTAATATAAATGTTTAATATTTATTGACTGACCTATATAAAGACTGGCCTAACTCATAGTCTTTAATTTCACATCATCGACATAGATGTTCTTACCTACAGCAAATGATGCAAACAGTCCTCTGATTGGAGGTGCCTTGTCGCTCTCAGCCACACTTCGTTAAGACATGACGGACATTGAACATAGATTGATAGACTAACCACTGTTCCGATAATTTACTGGATATATTAGGTTTTACAGAAGATGTCTGCGGTACCTAAGATTGAGAGAGGAAACAGGAAGCCTTGATTCAACCTGATTAAGATGGACATTCTTCAACATAACATATAAATATCCAAAGGAATTGAAAGGTGTCCCTTGACTCCTAAAGAGTGCTCAGTATCGTGGATCAGTTGTTACCTTAGGTCTTTAAATCAGAGTAGACATGTGTTACTTCAGGAAAGCATATGTGAAACTGAAGTCTGTGTTAAATGCTAATATCTAATATCTCCTGTTCATGGAGCCGGCGTGTTAACAGTGCTCTTTGTAGCTGTTCTCGTCGCTGTCATGTCGTGACCTTTTTAATGTTAGGCAGCCCCCCCGATTAATTCATCCAGGCAGACCTTTTCTGTCAGGCTAAGTAAAAACTCTTACATCATTTGCTATAATCAGCAGACCCTTAACGCCAACCAGGGGCTCAAATACCAACGCTATCCATCCATACATTAAAGCATATGTTTGGTGTAGAATCTTGAGGGCAGTATACACAGCAGGGGAGGAAGTATTAACTTAGAGTTTCAGATAAGGGCAAAAGGTCCCCTTACCAGCATATGTGCTATTATAATAAGTTCAAAGATGTGTGAACAGCAGAGATGTGGAAGCTTGTTAGAGGAGTGTTCAGGGGAAAATCTCATGTGTAATACAGTGTCCTGTCAGTGGCTCATTCTCAATAAAAATGTAAATATTTAAAGATTATGATTTGACAAATTGACCATTATTCCCACATTATGCCCACATTTCTGATGCATAAAGAATCCAAGGACAAAACCTTGCAGAAGTGGAAATCTATCCGTATCAAGAGGATTTATTTAGAAACAAGATCCTTTTATATAAGTGTTGGTACAAATAATCATAGATTATGGTCATCTTATTCACTATTCGCCACCTTTTGTAGATGACGATGGATGAGAAGTACGTCAACAACATCTGGGACCTTCTGAAGAATGCCATCCAGGAGATTCAGAGGAAGAACAACAGCGGCCTGAGCTTCGAGGAACTATACAGGAACGCCTACACAATGGTGCTCCACAAACATGGAGAGAAGCTGTACACAGGCCTACGGGAGGTCGTCACTGAACACCTTATCAACAAAGTAAGACTAACACAGATTTCAGGCATTTGCAAAACACTGGGCGTGATGCGGGATTACAGATTTTGACGTTCATGACAAGGTAATTACTCCTGTAGTAAACACATGAGTAATTCCTTAAACAGCCATAAAACTTAAAACAGTCCTGCACATAAAGGCTCATTTTACTTGAGAATATTTCTGTGTGGTTTGACAGGCAGATTTGCGTCTCACCCACAGCACTTTTTAAGTTTTAAAGTCATGATACATCAGACGTGTAAAGTCGAGCGGTGACACATTGCTAGCAGAAAGAAATGTAAACATGCTTCATGCTCCTATTTCTTGTAGTTGCTTAAAGTATTTGCTGTTTCATTCATGCATGCAACAGATGATTGTTGGCGCATCCTTGTCTGAAATATAAAGTAGTCTTGCGAATGGAAAGCATCTTCTAAGTAACCTCCTTGATGCTTCACAGAAGCTCCCATAGGTTTCATATTAAGATTCATGCTACTGCTTGGCCTGTGTGTCGTCCTTGGAAAACAGAGGTGATACCATAAAACATGAGCTGTTTCCAGTCATGAGCAGTTAGAAAGCTGCGAAATACAATTTCAGAGGTTGTTACTCGAAGTCGTACGTACTGGATATCTGTTAAACTCTATAAGAATCACTCAGACCTCCTTTTTGACAGATCATTTCTGTGACTGGCTAGTAAGTGCCCAGGTTTGTGGATTGGGTCCTTGAGTTGTAATATTGTTCTGGGTTTTCAGCTGTCAAAGATTCGTCATCTGTCTTTTCCCATGTGTGTTACAGGAGTGCAGCAGTTTTTGAATGACGCCTCTTAAATGTGTCATTTTGTTGTCTATCTACGTGGAGTAATCCTTTGTAAATGAAATAGTAGACGTGTTAGTGAATTGGATAGTGCTCAACAGTCGAGATACTCATTTTTAAATGGATGCTGACAAGTTAGTGAAGCCATCAGAATGTTTTTGCTGTCACTTGTTTTTCTTTGCATAGTAACAAATTAGGTTTGGCCATCGTGTCTGTCATGAATGCTTCTCTGCAGCTTAAAGCGTGAAGATACCCATTGAGCAACATTTCAGCAGCCTGCTGTTGAATACCAGCCAGATGGTTTTACGGACTGATTAAATGCACATTCTCAACTTGGCAGCTCTAGTTAATTAGCAGTCAAGGAATGTCAACAAGCAATAGTTCAAATAAAAGATACCTGAGTGTTTTTATTATCTAATAATGATCCAGATATGTCGTTCATCGTAAGGCAGTAATGATTCGCATGCATACTTATCTCAGACACTTCGACCAGACCAGATCTGTAAGATCTTAAAGATGTAGTGTGAGCTTATTCCTATGAGAACAGTCACTCTGCTTCTCAATTGGGTTTAATAAATAATTTCTAAATTGTTGACAGAGAGTTTAGACACTCAGCTTGAATAGCTGCAGCACACTGCAGGAGGCATGTTTTGAGGCCAACACGAAAGAGGTGACAGATAAAAGTTCCCTTAATGTCATCTAAAGAAAGGGTGAAGAAGAAATGGCCAAAATTTCCAATAATAATATTGAGTCATTTGTTCTACAAAATCTCCTTAATGGTTAATTTGACTTCTGCTGATGTTCCCATTATGACTCCACAAACACAGCCACAAACATTTGGCTCCACAATATCTCATTTCTAGAAACCAATAAATGAAATCACACTTGTGTTGACTATAGCTATTTTCAGTAGAGCATCACACCTCCTGTTTATCATTTTATGACTATATTACATTAATTAAACAGTTTAATATATGTATATTACTGTAAGTTAGGTATTATTTAAATGGTCAGAACACATTAACATATACCATCTTCATCTTATCAGCACCAAGCAACAATAGTAACTTCATAATGACTTGTATAAAGAAGCCATGAGTGTGCACAATGAGTCTTGCACCGAAGAATTTGGATGTGTGTAAGAAGGAGTTAGTGAGTCTGAGAGGGTTGATCTGGTGAATTAGTAGGAACAGAGGTGATAATTCATCATGTCCAGAAGGAGGAGGAAAAAAAGGGGGAGGTCGGTGTGCCCTTAAGAATCTTACTCTACAGAGACATTAGGTTTACAGTGCTGAGTCACACTGCAGTGTTACTATTATCAAGCTGGTTTATACCTGACTAGTAGAGAAATGGTATTAAGGAAACAGCAAAGTATCAAGTTAAATACTGCATTAAAGTGTCTCAGCTTGACGCAGGAGCATTTTCTTTCTCTTAAACAAGCAGCATTTTGGTTCTTGTTCAGGCACTATGTGATCACTAACAATACAGAACTTGAGGTAGTACATCCACATCATGCACGTATGTTTGTCCCCCCCCCAAAAGGTACGAGAAGATGTCCTCAACTCGCTAAACAATAACTTCCTCCAAACCCTAAATCAGGCCTGGAATGACCATCAAACAGCGATGGTGATGATCAGAGACATCCTGATGTATATGGTGAGTAGCTGCTTATTTAACACAGTTACACAGCTTGGCACGTATCAGCGAGGAGGTGAAAGGTGAATACTGGACGTTAGTGTGGAGGAACTTCACAACAGATACTTCTTATTCATGTGTGGCCTGACTAAAGAAGTTATCTGTCACAGTTTTACAGTTTTAGATGCACATGTAGATTTAAACCACAGTAAAATAAGACCTTTGTGAATGCCTCAGCAACATGGCACGACGCCTGTGAGTGTGACATGATTGACTCAACTTCGGAGGGTGCTAACACGTCTATGCAGGACTAAACTTTGTGTGGAGGGATTGCACCCCTCTGGTGAATGGACGGCAGTGGATTATATATGTTGTCAGTGCGTGTGGAAAAAATACACTATGGTCATATTTGCATGTATATCCCAACACAGACATATTTGAAAAATGAAACTGAACCAGTTTTTAAGTGTTGAATCATCACTGAAGAATGAACTTCTTGTCAAACTCGTCAGTCTTGTCAATATTTTAGTTGCTATGTCAATACGTAAGTATATGAAAGCTGAAGGCTGTTGTCCGAGACATCACTGTAAATTTTATATTTTGTGTGTTTGTCCCACAGGACCGGGTGTACGTACAGCAGAACAACGTAGAGAATGTCTACAACCTGGGTCTAATCATCTTTAGGGATCAAGTGGTGCGTTATGGCTGCATCAGAGACCACCTTCGACAGACCCTGCTGGACATGATCGCACGTGAAAGGAAGGGGGAGGTGGTGGACAGGTAGCCCAAAAACTCATATCAGTCACAGGACTGATTGCATGCAGTTGAAAATCAAATTCACGTCCTTCAGATTTAGTCAAAGTAAAGAATGTTAATTCATCAGTTGACAGGGTGCCTGCTTTTGCCATAGACAGTAAAATAGCTCTAGTACATCTTCTACAATTAAATCTGCTGTGAAGTCGTTAAAACACAGATTTTTCCGAGCCTCCTGCTCTGTGGTGTGTTGTTTTTTTTTTAGATTAACAAATAATCAAGAGTTAGTCGGCAGGCACAGTAAGTGTGAAATGTTGAAATCCTGAAATGTTTTTTTATTATTGCATCACTGATTGTACTTGCAACATTTGTTTGCTTCTCCTCTCCATCAGGGGGGCCATTAGAAATGCCTGCCAAATGTTAATGATCCTCGGCCTTGAAGGGAGATCTGTTTATGAAGAAGATTTTGAGGCACCGTTCTTAGAAATGTCTGCAGAATTTTTCCAGGTCTGTGGGTGTTTATCGTTTATTTTGATCATTATTAGTTGTTACCATGGCTACTTTCTACTACTACAACTAACACAGCTTATGTACACTGCAGTGTGTACTGTAGAATTGTGAACAAGCTTTTTTTTACAGCTTATAAGGGTTTCTTATTTTCGTTTAGATGGAGAGCCAAAAGTTCCTTGCAGAAAACAGTGCCAGCGTGTACATAAAGAAAGTGGAAGCCAGGATCAATGAGGAGATTGAACGGGTGATGCACTGCCTGGACAAATCTACAGAGGAGCCTATTGTCAAGGTGGTGGAACGTGAGCTCATCTCCAAACACATGAAGACAATCGTAGAGATGGAGAACTCTGGCCTGGTCCACATGCTCAAAAACGGCAAGACAGACGGTGAGAGTGCTGCAGCCTTATGCTTCATGTCTTTAGCATTTGTAGTTGGTCATTTAGTGTTTGAAACGAAATCCACACAAGCTACTGTTCACTCCAAAAAAGGAAAACATAAATCACAAATGTTCTTTTTTGAACTCTATAACTGTCACTTCCAAGAGATGTATAAATTTTACTGGATCAATAAAGCAGTCTTAGTGTTCCCCTTGCTCATGTCACAGGCAATAAGATACCGGGAATGTAATTTTGATGATTTAGGTTTAGATGGAACTTGGACTGTAGTGTTGTAGCTTCAGTGATGATGGGTGCCCTCGGAAAATATTCTCACACTCAGAAGTATTTTAGTTCACTCTGCACAAATAACCCTTTTTCTTCTGCATATCTCAGCTGCCTAGTGGTAGATTTCTAATGTGTGTGTGTGTGTGCTTGTGTGTGTATTCATGCGTATCTATCACAGATTTGGCGTGCATGTACAAGCTGTTCAGCAGGGTTCCCAATGGGCTGAAGACCATGTGTGAGTGCATGAGCTCATATCTCCGGGAGCAAGGCAAAGCCCTCGTGTCAGAGGAGGGAGAGGGAAAGAACCCTGTAGATTACATCCAGGTAAGACGACGGGTTATCAGAAGACATTCGAGTGCAGCGATGTTATTACTTAGTCTTGTGAATCTGCAGGAGCATCTCCGCTGCTGCAAGAGTAGGCCGTTTTGATGGTGTACATGCTCTGGCGAAGCACACTGTAACCTTCTAAGCACATATATTTTAAGTGAATGCGAGTGAAAAGGCATCAGTCCTAACATTTTACCTTGTTATAGTCATTTCTACTGCCTCACCATGCTTTAGCACACCATTGCGTGCTGTGCTTGAACCATAATGCACTTCCATAACTTCCCTGTAGCGGGTAACTGGTCTGACCCGCTGTGTTTGGTGCCACAAACCATGATGGTCTCTGCACTCAGCCACAATTTGCCGTTGCACTGTACCGAATTACATTTGCCGACAAGAGCGAAAGCACTTTTTTCTCATTAGGTTCATCTTTCAGTACGTTTGAAGCAGCCTGACTCTTTTCTGATGAGACCAGCTTTCCTCTGCTGGAGCTACTGTTGGATCTGTAATCGTTGCATTAAGCTACCGCTAATGCAAACTGCTGCTGTTTTATCCCAATTCACCTCTGTCTCCTTGCCTCTTTCCCTGCAGGGTTTGCTGGACCTGAAGTCACGTTTCGACCGTTTCCTCCAAGAGTCCTTTAATAATGACCGGCTCTTCAAACAAACTATTGCAGGCGACTTTGAGTACTTCCTTAACCTCAACTCTCGCTCGCCTGAGTACCTCTCACTCTTTATTGATGACAAACTGAAGAAAGGAGTAAAAGGGGTAAGCCCTTTTAATGGATAAGAACTTTTCTTTTAATAAAGGAATAGCTAACCTGTAAGATTTCTGACACTGCAACATTTTGTTTTTTGTCCAGTTGACGGAGCAGGAGGTGGAGTCTATACTGGACAAGGCCATGGTGCTGTTCCGCTTCATGCAGGAAAAGGACGTGTTTGAGAGGTACTACAAGCAGCACCTCGCTCGCAGGCTGCTCACCAACAAGAGCGTCTCCGATGACTCTGAGAAGAACATGATCTCAAAGCTCAAGGTGAGCAGGACTGTGACATAATTGTGATATGTTCTTTGGAGCAAATTAATGAGATTCAATGCAAGATGTTGATTGAATGGAAATCATTTAAGCTAGACAAGGAGGTCGTCTAGGTTTTCTGAGTCAGCGCATTACTAACAGGGTGGGTGGTGATGTGATTTGAGATCATTTGTGTGCTCTTGTTAATGTGTATCTAATCTTCTACAGTAAAGATTTAAGCTTGTCCACTGTCCATTCGCCACTGTTGACAAAGATTTGAACATGAATAGCTTTTGTGTAACTAAACTTGATGCTTCTTCTGGTCTTCATTGCTCAGACTGAGTGTGGCTGTCAGTTCACCTCTAAACTGGAGGGCATGTTCCGGGATATGAGCATCTCCAACACCACCATGGACGAGTTTAGGCAACATCTACAGACAACTGGGGTGAGACGTTTCACACCAAAACTCATTCTGTCAAAATAATGAGCCCACTTTGCAATCTGTAATCGGTACACAGCTGCTTGACTGACTGAGCATTGCCGTGTCGCTCTGTTACATGAAAACAATTATGCACCTCACTTTCCATATCATAGGAATACATGCTGCTAATTTGTGGATTGTGCTGTGCACAGGGTGTTTGGTCGCCAGAACATTTGTCACTGAATTTGATTTTCATTCTAGTTTGCTGAAACAAATGTGATTCATGTCGAGCAGATAATTAATTTGTTAACATGAACCATTTTGTTCTTAGTCTATATCTGAAAAGTACCTTTTTATAAAGTAATTAAATCAGTTTTCTCTAATTTATCTAAATTATTATTTAATGAAATTAAGAGATTTTGAATTTGTCGATGCAACGCTGTGATCTGTTTCAGCACAAGTGCCGAGTTTGTGTCGATCGTCGTTAGTAATTCAGTTCTGCCCCGTTTTATCTGTTTCTTATATCTTATTGCACAGATTAAAAAACGCTCTGTACATGGTTATTTAATCATTGACTGAAAACTGATGGTGCGTCTTATGTTTTTAATAACACCAGGTGTCACTTGGAGGGGTTGACCTCACTGTGAGAGTCCTGACCACGGGATACTGGCCAACACAATCAGCAACACCCAAGTGCAACATCCCCCCTTCACCGCGACACGCGTTTGAAGTCTTTAGAAGGTTAGTCACTTGTACACTTCAAGCACAGAATAAGAAGTTAATATGCTTACATGTGTGACTGTGGTTGTATAACCTTGTCTTAGCTGACAACCTTTTTCAGTCAAGGTCTTCTCCTCAGGCCTGTTGCAGAAAGTAACACTGAAGTTGGTTTGATTGTGGTAAATTGAATGTTCTCGGTAGATGTTAACCTAGAGCAATTTGTTCCTGCTTGTAGGTTTTATCTTGGTAAGCACAGCGGCAGACAACTCACACTGCAGCACCATATGGGCTCTGCAGATCTAAACGCCACCTTCTACGGCCCCATCAAAAAGGTGTGTGTCACCTTAAAATGCCATATTAGCACATTGTACTTTACATGAATCACTTTAAATACTTGACTGTATTCTTTGACAGTTTATGTGTTGCAATGATTTACAAACATAAAAATTCAAATCTTTAGTGGCATGTACAGTACAAAATAAATGACCAAGTGAGCCCTCTAGGGATGACTAATTATGACTAAACATCATTTCTTGTGAAGGGGATTTTGAATCACGTTTTTAGATTCTGATCTTTAATCCCAACATTTCAAAAGGAGGACGGGTCAGAGGTCGGAGTTGGAGGAGCCCAAGTAACTGGCTCCAACACCAGGAAGCACATCCTGCAGGTCTCCACCTTCCAGATGACCATCCTCATGCTTTTCAACAACAGAGAAAAATCCACCTTTGAGGTACACAACTTTAATGTCTCACTGCCCTCACATGGTGCAACAGTATGTTACAGTTCCTGCAGTATAACAAATATAATCTGCCATGCTCAGTAACACAAACATCCTGGTGATTTGATGGTGGACAATTTCACCTCAGTAAGGCATTTATCATACAAGTTTCAGATTCCTTATGTCTTGCTTGTTTCATCATGGCTGTGAACTTAATTTCTTCACCCTGTAGGAGATCCAGCAGGAGACGGACATCCCAGAGAGGGAGTTAGTGCGGGCGCTGCAGTCTCTGGCCTGTGGGAAGCCCACTCAGAGAGTTCTCACCAAGGAGCCAAAGTCCAAGGAGATAGAAAATGGCCATGTGTTTACAGTCAATGACCAGTTTACCTCCAAACTGCACCGTGTCAAGATCCAGACAGGTACGCAACATCATCAAGGTTATATGATGTCTTGAAGTAATATCATGTTTTAGTTTTATGTTTAGTTTCTGATGCATAGTCAAATTATTTAAAGCACTTATTAGGGAAAAGAGCATGTTCCTGTTAGTTGCACTACATGTCTTGTGTATTTATTTTTCTTTGTCTTGCATCTAGTGGCCGCTAAACAGGGGGAGTCCGACCCAGAGAGGAAGGAAACACGACAGAAAGTGGACGACGACAGAAAGCATGAGATCGAAGCTGCCATTGTTCGCATCATGAAGTCCAGAAAGAAAATGCAGCACAACGTCCTAGTAGCAGAGGTGAGATAGCTGACACACATTTTTCTTCCATATTAGCATAGTTTATGTTTCATTTTCTTCCCTTTATTGAGTGCCCTAGTGATGAACTTGGGCCTCATGAGCAACGAAGTTGAAACTGAACATCTGAAACAATCAATCAAAGGAAGTCTTACTACGACAAACTGTCCCAATTTAACTAAATAAGATGTAAAATAACCAGAAGTAAAGGCAAAAGAAATAAAACAAGGTGATGATAACAGGATGAAAAGTATGATATACTAATTTTGTTACTGTGTTTGGTGTCTCCACAGGTCACACAGCAGTTGCGAGCACGATTCCTTCCTAGTCCCGTAGTCATCAAGAAGCGCATTGAAGGACTCATTGAGAGGGAATATTTGGCACGAACACCAGAGGACCGCAAAGTGTACACATACGTAGCATAAAACAAGTGAATTCAATGAAAGCTTAACATCGAGTTGAGAGAAACTGAGAGCCTTGGTTTTTTTGTGGACTGCTATGCGTTTGAAAGAACTTGGAAGTGCTTTCATCATTGATTCTGGGAAACACTGGGAAGCTTAACTTTTCTTCCATAAAATGTGTAAAAAAAAAACAAAAAAAAAACATGCAAAAGATGGGGAAGTTTTCTAGTAATATTAGATTTCTTCTGCTGAGAGAAATTAAAAGAGGGGGATCTAGTTTTGTACAAAATCATGTTTCTTGTGGCCTTTGGAGAGGATTGGGCGAGCCTGTTTGCCAATTAACTACGTGCTGTCGAGAACCAGCGTAAACATGTTAAAAGCAAACATGCGGCTACACGGAGACCAAGAAAACATTCAAATTCACTCCCCTGTTTTAAATGTTGATGTCAATGTGTTATGTTTGTTTTTTGTGGCACATTGATGGCTGTACAGGTTGACAGACACTCTTGGCCTTTTCCTCCCTGAGGATTTTAAATTTAAAGACGAGGACAAAGTGTTTACTGGTACAGACCTGGTTTACAACAGCAGTAAAAGACATTTTGAGTACTTGGGAGTACAAGAGTACTTAATCTATGTTGCAATTATGTCTGTTTTTTTTTTTTTCTTTTGTTTTTTTTAGCTAAAATATTTAATGCCATTTTCAATATTTTGGCCAGGTCTGTACTAGTGGTTAGAGAGATCAAGAGCTGTAGCTTCACAGCATGCTTTTATCTAATGGATCAATCGAGGGTATAAAACGCACATAGAAGCTCCATAAATGGTGTTTGGTCTCTCATGACACATTTTTCACTTCAGGCCTGCTGTATGATCGGCCAAAAAGATTTATCTCCTCTCTTTGAATGGAAAGTTACTCGTGGTGCAGGTTTCAAAGAGGATTTTTTTTTTTCTTTCTTCTCCATTCTCGACTGCATTTTGAACGGGTGGAACCAGTCTAGCACCATGTTCTAATGTGTACAAATTGTAAAATAATTATTGTACTCACTGCAAAGGTGGATTGTACAGGGCCTTGTTTTCATCATATTAAATGTAGAATAAAAAAAACAAATGAAGGGATGGGTTTTTCTTTTCTTTTTTTTTAAACATCTTTCATGAAAAGGCCTCGGCAAACATCAGAAATACTTGCCTCTCTAACCATAATTAAAGCTTAATGTAAATGGTAAGCCACAGTGAAAATCCCCGTGATCACAAGAGGAACTTTGCAGCCTTCTGAAGATCATTGTTTACTGCAGTATTTTGAGATTTAAGTGTACCTTTTTTTTCCATCTTAAGAAAATACACTCAGTAAAAATGTTAGGTTTTGTTGAAATAGTTTTAGAGAAGTTTAGATATGAATCTAGTTTGTAGACTGTTTTTTTTTTTTGGTTTCTATTGCGGTTTAACTGTATTGTGTGACACTGGGAGGCATTTCTAATGTTTTGGTATATAAAACAAGTAGGTCAACTTTAGAAACAACACAAGCACCACAAACTGCAGCCTTTAAAATGTTGAGAAAAAAAAGGGGCATTGATTACATCAATACCCTTCTAAAGCAAAACATTGTAAATTTAAAGAAAGTGGAGCTCCAAATGTTCAATATTAAATAAAAAAGGAAGACACTATGAAATAATTAACCCAATATAGAGACAAAATATGTAACCTAAGGATGAAACTGTTAAAGGACCAGTGTGTAAGATCCATCTAGTTTTGAAGTTTCAGATTGCAAATTACTAATTACCGGTCACGTCCCACCCTCCCTTTTCAAGTACAAAAACAAAACCACAACGGCCACAAAACTTAGAATGCATAAATCTTACACATTGGACCTTTACGTAACCCAACATGTTTTCAAAACTCAGCTTATTATGATGAAATCTTTTGTCTGTTTCAGTTTAGTTTTCAGGTCATTTTTGTTTCACAGCAGCTATTTTTATTTCCAAAACTAAATGGTCTGTGAGTTAATTCAGATCAAAAAGTATCTACCCAGCTGGTCTTGATAGACAGACAAAGACTTAATGGTGAAAAGAGTTATTATAAAATAAACCCTTACAGTGGGGAAGAAATGTCATTATGGATTAAAAACAGACTCGGGACCGGAATTAAATTAAATGACTTATTGTGAAAAGAAGCAGGATTTCATCACAATAATGTGGATTTTCAACACTTGCAGGATTATTTTACAATGCGAGTCTCCATGCATGAAGTTATATTTTGTATTTATTTGATGTAACTTTTAGTGACTTTTATGTATGGTCTTGTCACTTCAAAAAGAGAGCTGTTTAGTGAGTTTAATGCTCTTAACAAGGTCTTAACAAACAATGTGTTTAATGTTCAGGTTTAGGGGGTGCCCTCCATACACGTCCTGCACTTTTAAATCTGTCCAGCCCGTCTGGACTGTCTCCTTTGTCCTCTCATATTGTTAGACGCATGCCATCTGCTCCATGTTATTATAGGCGGCTTTAGATTTAAAGCAGCATAACTTCTGCTGCTCCCTTTCGCCCGGTCGACTTTAGTTCACTTCCTAACTATTGTGCAGCATGCATTTGGTCTCTACTTGAACGAGGAGCACTGTCATTTGTACTTATTTCTTACATGGTGCTAAAATTATCCGGAGCTCATATTTTTAACATAACGGTGTATGGTTGCCTGGTGACGTCAGCGTCCCAGCAAGAGTCCCATTTTTCTTGCGGGGCAGGCTGTGGAAAGAAATCAAACAGGATGCTGTTCACTCTCATTACGGACTGCTGCAAACACAGCTTCAGTTCTCACGACCTGATGTGAAAGGTGTAGCGGGCTGATGTTTCGAAGAGCGGCGGTGTTAAAGAGAGCCGACGATGAAAACGCGGACTCCGGAGCTGAAACTGCCGAGTGAGTCAAACTGTTAGCTCCGGGGGCTAACGTTAGCTCCGCTAGCCACAACTACAATGGAAATTATATTGTGAAGGGGCTGGCATTTAAAACCAGCTTTGCTTTAACCTTCCAGGACACTACTTATTTTTTTTAATACACTTTATTTAGTTTTTCTCCTAAATTTGGCTTCTTTTTTTTTAAGCTCATGTTAGCTAACAACAGATAATGGGTTGTCATGGTGACCGAAGTTGGAGGGGCAGGGTTCCAAACCAACCGCCACAAGATGGAGACAGATTTTTGTCTCTCCTCCAGCGTGCGTGAAATAATCACACATGTGCTTTTTATTCTGTGTCTCACTCAGATCTGACTGCAGCAGGATGTCATCGTCTGCCAGTAAGTATTCACCTCACTCACTGGATACAGATGTTATACACTTTTAGGTAAAGGTGAAGGTCCAAGCTGATGAAGCAGAGGTCAAGGTATCATGAGTCAAGTTAAAAAAAAAATCCTAAATGATTGTTTTGCTCTCCCAGCCTTGGAAATGCCCGTTCCTTTCAAACTCAGTGCCACTAATGTGTGATTATAGTCCTAACATTCAAAAATGTGATGTCTCCAAGCCCATGCTGAGGTCTGTTTTGGCACTAAATGATGAAACACATGCTGCACTCGTAACTAATCATAAATGTATGAACTGTGAGGCTGATACTGAAACTAAATATTGCATGAAATTTAAAAAACACACATTTTAAGCTATAATCCAGCATTTTTTATTTTTTATGAATTTATTTCATTTTTCCAAAATTATTTCAGATTCCACCACAAGGAGGTCACGTACCACCAGTGGTACACATACCACAGATTGAGAACCAGTGGTCTAGAGATCACCATGTGACCTCCCTGTAGTGGTACTTGGGGGAATTGCTGAAATACTTTTTTAAAGAATGAAAACAAAACCTTTAACTATGAGATTGCTGGAATACGAATAAGTTCTGCATTTCGTGTAATTTAGTCACAAGCTGCAATGTGACAGCAAGATAGTAAACTGAGATCAAATTAATGGTTCAAAAACTCTGCAAACAGAAAATATGTGGAAGAGAAGTTTGCATCAGGAGTACCATTTTTCTTGAACCAGTGTTGTTCAGGATTCTAAACAATAAATAATCTTGAACTAAATGTAGCTGAACAGTGCTAAACTCTGATCTAGACATTTGTTCTGGACTGTGAAAACATATGCTGCCTCTTTTTTGCATGTGTGAAATATCTACGATTGTGTGTGTGATCCTAGTTGAGCTCATGACCAGCCGAGCCAGGCAGCAGCAGCGGCAGCAGCAGCAGCTCCTGTTAATGAACTTGCATCTGCTGTCCAACCCTGGAGACTCGCTGCTGCTGCAGCACACCCTGGATCGCCTCCTCCGCTGGCTCTGCCCAAGCCTCCGCATCTTCCACGTGTCTGAGAGAGCGTCCCCGTTCAGAAGTTACACTCGCCTCTGTCCTGTGGCAGGTAATTATCCTCACTGTGCAGTCTTGCATTTCTATACAGTTACATACACTTTGTTCTACAGTCAGGTCAAACCCTGCTGTTCCTGTGCATTTAACCTTATTTCATTTTCAGTATGTGTTTTTATAATAATTTCCATATGTGAGAGCAAGACATGTTTACAGAAATTCAAACCATTTTAACTTTCCTTTCATGCCATCTTAACTGAATATTACATTTATTCGGTGCATGGTGTAAACAAGCCATCCCAGAAGAGCTTCCCTTGTTAGAATTACATCTGTTTTTATTTAATTTGATTGCGAATAAATCTTTGCCAAAAAACGTTGCAGGCTACCCTTCTCTGGCCATCACATTCTTTCTCCATGAGGCATATGGAGAGGAGCGAATCCTCAAAGTGCTGGACTTCTTTCAACGTCCACCTTGGCAGTACCACCACACCGAGAGCTGTGGGAGACGAACTGGAGGAATCCACATCACCTCCAGCAGCTCCCCAGCCAATGCCCTGATGCGGCCCTACCTCCTGCCCAGCAGAGACTTTTATAGTTTGGGGGCTGGGATGCCCGTGTGGGGGGTTCGACCAGTGCACTGTGGAGGAGAAATACTACGTGTGACACTGTATAGTGGATATGACAACTATGAGGATGCAGTGCGACTCTATGAGACAGTGCTGCAGCGACAGGCAGAGGAGCAAAAGACAGGCTTCTGCTGGTTCACTCTCCACACTGGTACGAGTGTTTGTGATGTATTTATTCTTAATGTCTAAATCTCTATGTATATATTCTACTTTGTTTTTCTCATAAAAAAAAAGAAAACAAACAGGCAGTGAAGTGATTAAAAAAAAACACTTGTTTCCAATGCAAACCTACTCTACAGAATATCTTTGCATCTAGTGACATTATGTTAACATTAAATCATCTCTAATATTAAATATATTAGTTGTTTTCTCTCTTCTCTTTCACTTTTGTTTACTTCCTTAAAACCATAATTTAAATTTCCTCAACTCATTCCCTTCCTCTCTTTTCTGCTCTGCTATCTGTTCCTCTCACTTCTTCACCTTCCCACGTAGAGCCCGGCCTGTGCCTGCAGCTGGCTTTAAAACAGTTGTCACCAGGGGTTCGGGTGGAGCCATGTAACTCTGCCGTGCTGCAGTTCAGTGTGGAAGAAATCGGGCAACTAGTCCCTCTGTTGCCCAACCCCTGTACCCCCATCAGCACTACACGCTGGCAGACAGAAGACCTGGATGGCAACAAAGTTCTCTTCCAGGTAAGTGCACCCTGAAATACACCTCATTACATCCTGTCAGATATGTTTCATGTTGCCTGATGCCTAACGTCATACACATGATTGTTCAGTTCCTGTTTAATTGTATGCTTTACAAGCAGCCTAATTACTGATGTGCGTTTTTAGTCCTTTAGTCTGTCCCACATTCGCATGTTAGATAGAACTGAGAAAAAGCTTCCCGTTCATTGATTTATGTCCGGTCAGATCATGAGGTTTGTCGTACATCAGTGGTTGCGTCAGTCTGAAGCAGCCCTACATTAACTGTAAACACACAGCAGTCTGGAGGAAGGTTTACTCTGTAATCATCTCACAACATGCAGTCAGTATGGAGTCTGAAGGGCAGGATCTTTGTTCATTGTCCTGCTAAAATGTAGTTTATGGGAGATGTTGTTTTCTGCGTAGCTGCAGTTTGTCAAACACAATTTAAAACAGACATAAAACTGAATGACAGCATCTTTCATTTCTGCTGCTTTCCCTCCAAAGCAAACTCGCTTCTCCGATGATGATTTAAACGGGAATACATCAAGAAGAGGATTTTCTTCCATTCACAATTATTTCAGAATAATTAAATAAATTAAATCTAAAAATGTAAAAGACACACAACATCAGTTTTTGTTTTGTTGATTTTCAGCACGAAAATCACATTTTGTCACTGGAGGGGGTAAAAAATGTCTGTACAAAGAAAAGGATTTTTATTTGAAAGTAAATTTTGTCTGATTTTGTAATGAGAATTAATGTGAATCAATTCATGCACAGTATTATTTTACATCATTTTAGATTAGATGTATCCAAATACAATTATGTACCAAATAATTAGGAGCAAGTCGGGTGGGGAAACTTATGTGTGATAGCTGTTGTTAGTTAGTGCCAGTGTCACATGTTTACACAGACCTGATAAAATACAGTGTAACAGAGTCAAACAGGTTGTTTTGTTGAAACCATAAGGGCAGAGTCAGAACTGTTGACAGCACAGAATAATCAGTTTCAGCTCTCGCCATATGTTGGATGCGTGTATGTTAATTCTGTCAAAGTTACTTAACCTTCTTAAATCTCTGTCGTCCTGTTGTACATCATAATCCCTGTCGTCCTGTCCTTCTGTGCTGCAGGTGAAAACCCCAGCTCAACCTCAGCGACCTCTGACCTGTGCTTTCCCCCTGACATGCCCCAGCGTGTCCCCTCGAGGAATGCAGCTCAGGAGCTCAGGACAGGGCCACAGCCTGTCACCATGCAGCCTCACGACACCACTACCCTGGCAAACACACAGACAGGGTAAGTAAAAACCAGAGTTTAAGATGCTATATTCACCCGTATGTGTTAAATCTGCTGCATATATTAGTTTTCCACAAATTCACAGAGGAGCTCGAGGGAAGAGGCAGTTAGAAAGGTCTCTAAATTACGAGAGCTCTGAGGTAATAAGAATGATCTGACTCAACTCATGACAAGACTATTTTTAATTTTCCACACTGCAACAGTTCCTATTAAATGACCGTTTTTTTATGTGGGGGATTTATTATAATAATGAATCAGAGATATGGAAAGTTTGTCAAGTAAGCGTGAAGCCTTAAATGTTTCCTGTGGAGTCACTGACTTCCAACACCACAGTCTAGCACAACAGTAGTGTTTCATTTCGTAAGCCACATTTTTTTATTATTATTATTATTTGAGAAAGTCGTAGTTTTGTTTTGAAAGTGTTGTTTTCATGCTCCAGCGTCAGATTTAGGGGGATTTATTGACACAAATGGAATCGATTATTCATACGAACGTTTTCATTAGTGTATAATTATTTTGTTACCTTAGAATGAGCCTTTTATATTTACACAGGGTGAGGATCCTCTTCCACGTAGTCTGCCATGTTACTCCATAGAATGAACAAATCAGACGCTGCCTCTTGTTTGCCCAAAATAGTTTTTTCTACCCCTGGGACAGGGAGGGTGAGGCGAGCTGTATTTAGTTGTTTGCAATCTACAATTTTACCACTAGATGCCACTAAATCCACACCGTACCTTTTAAAAGATGTCAGTGCAATAACTTTGGCATCTAATCACTTATCATAATTATTATAAGAAATTATCAAAATATCAGTTTTACCCTCAATGATATGACCCAAAGATTATGTTAAGTTTACCACTATGCGCCATGTTCAGTGTCATTTGAGTATAATACAACAGCAGAGGCTTCTAATTGGCCGTGTTTGTGGCACTGCTTGATATGTCATTGTTTGTCAGCAGGCCACAGACCGCGTAGTGACCCTGTCCTCGAGAAGCTTCATGGAGGAAGTGGTGGAGCAGAGAGCCTGGGGTCAGGAAGCTGCTGCAGCACCCCTCCAGGCAGCTCCTGTTATTCATCCCAGCGCAGCAGCCCTGCACCGCTCTCAACCACCAATCATCCTGACTCTCCTCTGCGTCCATCCATCACCCGTTCTCTCTCCCATCTCCTTCTGGAAGAGGACGAGGAGGAGCCAGAGACCAACGTGGATACAGGAGTCCCCGTCTCACTTCACGCTGACGCAGCAGTCAAAACAATCACTCGCTCCTCCTCAATGGATCTTTTGATGAATCTCCGCTCTGAGAGACCTGCAGCTGTCGGGGCTTCAGCTGCTGAGAGTCTGGCCAAGGAGCTGATTGAATGTCTGCCACGGACACACATGCACCCTCAGGGCCCTTCCATGATGTGGAGCTCCGCTGGTTGTACAGATGCAGTCAGAAAGGGCTGCGACAGCAGGACTGTGGGAGCAGGACAAAGCCCCTCCAGAGGGCCCGTGGTGGAGAACAGGACTACTGCTGAGCTGCTGTCAGCGTGCACAAACAATGAAGAGCATGTCGATGAGTTCTTCATCTAAATTCCTGCCGCTTCGCCACATGCTGTGATAATAATCGCAGTGCAATTAAAAACATAAAGAGGTTGGACGAGATAAGAACCCTTTTAAAGAAGATCTGAAGTCATGCGGGACAGAAAAAAACCCAAAGTTCAGCTGCAGGTGACACTTTCCGCTCAGTTTGACTTGTCCCATTAATTTTCACGACATAGAGTAATTATCAAACTCTAACAGACCTCCCAGCGGACTGGTACAAAGTGAATGATATTTGAAGACTGTGCAGGTAATAATAATATTGTCAAATGTCTAAATCACTTTTATATTTAGATCCAACTAATGATTTGTGCAGCTATTGTGCTAAAATGTAGCCCTGTGAACAGCAAAACATGTCTCTGTGTTCAATGTTAACTGTCAGGGTACTAATGCCACTCTAGGTTTCTGTGCAACCCCTCAGCCGGGCAAGTAATGTCTTATTCTTTGATTGCCTTTGAAACAGATGAAGATGATCTCAGCGTGAAGTCGCTCTTTGATGTCTTTGTTGATCGTTATTAGAAATCTGATTTAGTCTGATTGCTCTCCACAGTGCAGCACTGTCAAGTCCTGAAACCAGTAGAACGTGTAGCCTAGTGGCTTTTGATTACATTTGTTTAAATGCACTTCAGATGATTCTTGCTCTAGCGTATGTGTTCAAATGTATTGTGGACTAGATCTGGTCAAATTTGATCACATTATTTTCATCAGAGGCTGAATTTGGACTGAAAATGATGTGTGTAATATATATGTCTTAATATTAATCTGACCATTAGTATGTGAGGTGTCTGAAACAGCCCAAATGTGTCCACAAATGTTAATTACTGTAAGGCCACAGTAAGCTGGGGATCAGCAGACAGATTAACTTAAGTGAAAACTTAGCCGATACATTGTGTATTCCAACAGATGGTCGTCACATCCACAACATTTTTGCACAGTGCTCATCATGAAGGACCTGGTATTCACTTGTGCTTTATGGCCAGTGTTTGATCAAATGCATAGAATATGTTATACTATACGTTGCTCATGTGGCAGTGCAGGGCAGCTCGTAGGTGTGAACTGTTTACTAATAATGGGAGTTACTGGAAAGAAGCAGGCGTCAGCTCAGTGTCCAACATGTTCAGTGATGCAGAGAGATGTCTGAAGGTGTAGTATTAAAAGACACATGAATAAAACAGCTTTCTGTTACTGTGTGTGTGTGTGCGTGAGTGTGTCCTGACGTCAAGTTTAATATCAGTGATGACTGTTCAAAATGAGTTAGCTGTAAGGGAAGTGTACCGTGTAGTGAGATGAGTAATCAATGATCTACGTATGCACTGGCAGACCACTGCTCCGCCTGCAGCGCTGGAAAAAAAAAAATCACATGCAGAGTGAGATGGTTGGATAAAAAAGGTCAGAGGTGAACGCCGGAGGTTTTCCTCACCATCATTGTTAATCTGCAACCGTTTCTTAAAATGCATCACACTGTTGACACAGCTGTCAGCTTTGTGATAATCCACCATTCATCGGCCATCATGATACACAGCAAAATGTGATTTCTTACAATGCCGGGCACCCCGGAAGATTAGGTAGAAAATATGGAGGGAACAGATAATCACAGGCGAAGGTAAGTAACATTACTTATACAATACGTTAGTGACATTTCAGAAGAAATGATAAAAACACTTTAGTTTCTCTGTCAGTGTGCAAATACTACAAGAGAGAAGAAGATGGTCTCAACACATTATCTAAACAGTACTAGTGAGGCTATAATTGCACATCCATATACAGTAATATCCATTGCTCTGCAATATACATACTAAATGTGCTTTAATGTATAAACCAAGTGTCTTTATTCATGATGAATCCCTTCATGGCATGAGTTTGCAGAGCTAGGCTCAGTCTGTAACATATAAACTCTGTGGGTTCAGACTGAGCACCTTTATGTTACAGGAAACGCCAACAAATTGCACTTTATCTAGGCTTACAGCTCCCTCTGCTGGTCAAAGGAGGTTGTTGCTCTCAGGAGCGTTGCTGCAACCAGTCCAGCTCAGATCTTTGGCCCACAGGCCCTCTTTGGTGATTCGCACCTTGACCGGGTCAAATCTCCAGAACCGCTGTTCTCTGAACAGGTAGAGGCGTCCGTCTGGGCGGGTCAGCGCCCCATTGGTCCCCTGTGGCACGCCAGTCCAGTCTGTCAGCCTGCGAGGGTAGTAGGGCTCTTGGCACAGGGTTTTTAGGTTAAGCACAGAGTAGCGGGAGCCCTTGAAGACGACCATGTGACCCAGAGGAGCGTAATAGAAGGCACAGTCGGGGTGGCGAGGCAGCCCCAACTCACTGATCTGCCTGGGGAAGCCAGGGTCCAGCACGCTGCCAGTGTAGCGCCACATACGTTTCCCTGCGAGTCACGAGATGAGGAGAAAAGAAGTTATTTTGATATTATATATTATATTTGATCATCATAGCAGCTCCACAAATCCATCCAGTAGGTCAACAGGTCAAACTCAATAGGGCCCCTGCTCTTTAAAAGATCAAAGATATTCATCTAAACACTCAAATGCAATAAGCTGTGCTCCTTTAAAATTAAGTATAACACTTTCAAAAGACAGTAAAGAAAGGTTTTTGGGTTTCAGTGTCTTCAGGAAATGCAACCTGATTCTCATGAGAGCAACGTGTCGACAGTGAGTCTTTGTCAGACAACAAAAGACAGAAAAAAGATGTAGATGATTTATGGAGTATCAGTAAAGCTGTTTGAGAGCGTCTGTATTTTGCATAAAGCTGTAAAATCTAGATAACACTGTGAGGCTTTTGGCATTTATCAGTGAAGCTGGCAGTTACTTGAAAGAAGTTATCAGCCTTTAGCACACAGGTGAAGCTACTTTAAAAACTACAGCTGAGGCTCCATTGCAGTACAGTCTTAAAATAGGCACAACTGGATTTATTTTAGGCCCTTTAACAGACGCGTGAAGTAAAGGCAATTATTTAGGGAATGTCTTTAAAAGGAAGCGTGAGTCACATTAATGAGTTCAGTGAAGCAGCACCTTTGAAAAAATACCACTTGGAGTCCAGCGGGGAGAAGGCAGCAGCCTCGATGGCCGGTGGGAGGTCAGACCAGCGCTGACGGAGAGGCAGCGGGCCACTCACAGCACCTTCGACCGATACAGTCCAGTACACGCTCCCCCGAAACACCAGCACCGTCTTATTCTGGTCTGAATACACAAAAAAGGAAAAGAAATATAAATGTACAATTAAAGACAGTTTATTCTTGACCTTGGAAATAGTAGTTCAACATGGGTAGTCTAAATGTCAGTTTAGTAGCTTTTTCCAGATCTTTCAAGTGCATCCTGTGGTCTTTATGTGTGAAATATTGTTTATAGCTTCAGGAAAATCGAAAAATTACAATACAATAACAAGATTTTCTTCTGTTTTCTGCAGGATTTTATTGTATTTTTTGTTTGTTTGTTTGAAGCCACACCAGTAACCACAGTCATGAAGGATGTGACTGAATGTTGTTTTCTAATAATACTTTATTTGGACCTCACCCATAGTGATGGCATCAAACACACCCTGGCAGTAGAGAGGCTGCCCTGTGGTCTCATGCCCGTTGTGAAGCTCTCTGAACTCCCACTCCTGCAGCGCAGCATGCAAAACCTGGCCCGGCAGCCTCACAGGGCGATCACCTGATGGTTTACCTGAGGGCAACAAAACAAAGCAACAAAACACAATGAGCTAAAAGGCTGCAGACGAGGCCACAAAAAGATTAATCACTTTGTGTTGGTGGCTGTATATCCGGCTTGACTTTCCCACGAAGCATGTAGAGGTGATTATTTAAGACCTACAGTCGCTCAGCACGGATCAGTCTAACTTCTCACGCATGCCAGGAGCAATTTAAGTATTTTGGACAGCATGGGAATAAATGGAAAGACAAACAGTGAAAGCTTCTCCTAAAACAGGACTTGGATAATGTTAACATTAAAATTGTCCTTACAGGATGTGGCTGAGTTGATGTATACTGTTGGATGACATTATACTGGACAGGAAATAAACAAATAAATACTGGAGTACACACTGGAACAAATTTATTAAATTTCTAGCACTATAAAAGAGCCCACCATCTCGTTTTTTTTTTCTCCTGGCACCTAAAAATCAAAAGAATAAAATAAGAGTTAAAGCTGAACTAAAAGAAAAGCACAACACACCGAAGCATGAAGACTAAACGAGGGTCCTTTGAAAGCGATTACAACCATTTCGTTTGCAGGGAGCTGAACAAACATTTGTGTAGGAGATGGATAAAATCAGCACACCCAAGAACAGGAGGAAGACAGCAGGAAAAATAGATCTACACAGACACGGTGTGTGTGTGTGTGTGTGTGTGTGTGTGTGTGTGCGTGTGTGTGTGTACAGAGAGCAGTGTTGTAAGATTAGAGCTGGATGTCTGACTTCACTGTGTTTACATTCATCAGTGGTGGAAACACTATCCAGATATTTTACTTCTGCTCACAGTATGTTACAGCTGGTCGAGCTGACGGAGCTCATTTGAACAACTTCATATCTGGTTTGAAAGTTTAATCTATAAAATTAATCATATTTTACTGAGCGATTGCATGTTTTGTAGCTAAAAGCTGAATCTGCACTGTAACTAATAACTGTAGCTGTGGGATAAATTCAGTCTAATTTAGTGGAGTAAAAGTATAAGTAAGCAAAATACTCAAATAAAGGGAGGGTCATATTGAGGCACTGGATGGGAGGAACAACCCTACCTATTCTGAATGGCACACAGCCCTGTCAGAGGCAGCCTCTTATGAGAGACTGATATACAAACTAACTGGGAATATGGACACTTAAACAAAAACACAGCTCAAGGAAACATAAACTAAGATAAGTCTGTTGTACATTATTCAAAACCTGCAGTGCACCGTGTCTGAGTGGTGGGACAGAGGTGGGATCAATACTTTTAGAATAAAATCCATGCACTCTGTGTGTGCTCATAAGTGAAACGTTTCCTTATAATTAAAGCAATAGTTCATCATTTTTAGGAAATATATTTTATATAAATGTACTATATATTATACTTATAAGTGGTTGCTTATGGTAGAATTGTTGGGTCTCTGTAAATAACTTCTGATATGATTTGCCACTATATAATTAAAGTTGTATTTAATTGAACTGAATTAAAGTAGTTTTACAGTTGATACAATGTAGTGTCAAACAAATGAGCTGTCTGACAGCAAAGTAAAGCATTGAGATTACGTTCACTATAGGGTACACTTAAAAGCAGTATCTTCTGCCACTTTATACATTTCAGTGGGAAATATTGCACTGTTAAACTACCGGACCAACTAACAGACTACCAAACTACAACATTAAAACTACAATAACACTCAGTGGAGCCACGCTGTGATGTTTTTTTAATAATACTTTATTTTTAACATTTGCAGTGCAGGACTTTTACTTGTAATCAAGTATTTTTTATATTGTGGCATTACTTTTACTCAACTAAAGGATCTAAATATTTCCTCCACTGCTGCTGTTCATCATACATACTGTACATACATACAGTACATTGTCTTAAAGGTCAGAGTCACCACATGCGTGTTACATGCCATGAGGGGTTTCAGCAATCAGTGGAAGTCAGGAGCTCTGGAGTATTCAGTATTCAGGCTGTCTAACCTCTGCTCCCTATCAGCTCACGATGCCAACACCAGGAATGGTTTACACACACACACACACACACACACACACACACACACACACTGCCTAAAGCTCATATCTTAAAGCAGATGTAACGTTTTCCCAGCACCGGCAGTCCTGTCAGTTGCGGTTGTCATCCATGTCTGTCTCTGGAGCTGCTTGACATTTACGTGGGAGCAGCTGCAGTCTGCAGAAATTACTGCCACGGGGTGGGAATCAGGTAGATAAGAGGACTTGAGAAACTCCACCTGAGTGGCAACTTAAGAATCCTTAATAACTTTTTGTGAAGCAATAAAGAGTTCACAGACTGAGCTGACGTTTCTTTCTTTAAGCAAACAAGTGGCTTTAAGTGCTGTGGTTGCTGAGTGTAACTGAGCTGAAAATGAAAATGTGTGTCTGAGTAGTGGCTTGGCTGAGGCAGCAGTGGTGGTCAGTTCAAATCTAGAGTGAATAAGGGAGGAGAAAAGGCTGGCAAATACCATTTTACGAAGCATAGGCCAGAATATCTCCAGAGGAAGAGCAGATGGGACTCCTCAGATATTAAACAGAAAAGGAGACATGTGGACGCGGCCTGCCTGCAAGCTTCTGTTGAGCTGAATGTCAAGTTTAGAGTTGAACTATCTAAATAAGCGTGAGACACGCAAAACATTCCTGCAGACTGTTGTGTCTTCACTTGCAGCTGTTTTACACCTCAAAGCAGGGAAAGTACTTTTGCATCTTGAGTACCATATCATCACAAAGGGAGGTCAAGTCTACTTTTGGTGCAGACAAGTTAGAAACACGTGTTCTTGTGCAACCTCTGCAGGGAAATCATTATCGTGGCAGCAGAAAGAAAAACACACAAGCAATAAGAGAACTCAGCACATGTGGAAACCTGCCTTACACATGCCGGGAGGGTCAACACACTCACGGTAAACAGAAACTATTACATTTGTCATACACAAAGACGTACGTAACGCTCCCACACCATGCAATCCATCACAACAAAAGTCTCAGGTAAACATCGTGTGGAGCAGCGAGAGGCTGGATAATAACAATACACTCACAAGCTACTGAGTGTAAAGTACTGTAAGAAACCAGCCCACCTGCAGCTGATGAACTCACTCAGTCTGTGTTATTTTGACGTTTACACCACCTCTGCTGCCCTCACACTAGATCTACTTCTCCCAGCAGCAAAGAGGCCACAGAAGTGAAACTAATAGAACAGACTTCCTCACAATGTGCATGGCAAACTCGACTAAAAACACAAAAAGAGGACGATGTTTCAGCTCTTTGTACAACACAAAGTGACTGTCCTTTCTCTTTTTGTCCCAGAAAACAAGACTTTCTCCTTCACAAACAATGCTGTCATGGACTTAACATTCATAGCTGTGGACTTTGTTTCATTAGGGCAGAAACATCCATCTATATGAAGTGTGGGAACCCTCGACAGGCTTTGCCGTTCTGCTCACTCTCATTCTGTGTCTGCAGCTGGTGGCCTTCAGGGCTATCTCTCTACTCTTTTCACAGCTCAGTGTCAGGACTCTCGCTTTAATGGGCAACAGAGCAAAAATGACTCCCCTTCTGTGTTTCCTCAAAGACAGTCTGGCTTCATAACAAGTCTGTAATTCATGTAATTGGTTCTATGCCTATCCATTAATAGCTCTTTCTAAACTACAGACTAATTTTACCAGCTTTAACTCAGCCGTCCCGAGGCCAGACAGTGAGACATTTGTCATCTGTCCACTAGCTTTTTTTGCCCTCAACCCTCCAGACTTTAAATCTGAGGAACAAGTAGTAAAAATGCCTCCGTGTGTCCAGGGAAGGTGCTACGTTTAACACTGCTCCTGACCAGGAGGACCACACACTTTCCATTTCACAAAGAAAACATGTCCCTTCAGTAATCTGGAGCACCATCATCTCACCATACAGCTGCTGCACTGCGATGATGTCGTCCCAGCTCAGCACCAGGCTGCGGCCCAGTTTCCTGTAGTACGGCGACATTAGGGCATGACGGACCGGGGAGTGCTCCAGTCCCAGTGTGTGTCCGATCTCGTGTGCGGTCACCATGAACAGGTTGTGTCCCTTGTGTCCGTTTAGTGTCCACCTCTCCGCCCTGTCGAAATGGGCCTCCCCACGGCGAGGCAGGAAGGCGTGAGCCAGAGTTCCTCCTGAAGGTCAGAGAGGAGGGAAACAGTCAGAGTCTGAGAGTCGTACAGAGTCAGAGTCATTTTACAGTTCAACAGTCAAATCTGATTAAAAGTTATAAAGTGGGGACTGTTTCCAGATTCCTCAAATTCATCAATGAAATAAGTTGATTAGTTGCAACTATAACTCCCAACCTGGAGGTCAAGACCCTCACAGACAATTACCAGTGAAGAACATAGGAAAACACTAAAACCCTTTTAATTTATTGAAGTTTTCTACCTTTTTACCTTGCACACTATATTTTTCATTTTATTTTAGCTTAATTTAAATTCCTATTCAACCCTGTGTATGTGTCTCTTTGTATTTATTTTTTAACCTGTCTTTTCGACTTTTCATGTCTCATGTAAAACACTGTGACCAAAAAACCATGGATTGCCTCCACTTGTGGCACTAATACACGCTAACCTGATTAGTTACCATGTTGTTTAAGAATTATGTAAACTCTTGTTATTGTGTAATCCGTCCTAGTGCAGAGAGTGTAATCAAACTATTGTCTTAATCTGGTTTAGCCACAGTAATCCAGTTACTGTGGACGAAAAAACTGTGGGACTTGTTAAGCCTTATTTATTCAGGATGTTAGGATCAAGACGTCTTTTGTAAGAGAGACCTGAGAACAAATTAAATACACGAGAACGTAACACACGCAGACTAATTAAAACAACTTCAGTGTTCAAAATGAAAACACAGAGAGGTCAGAGGTTTTCAAAGTGGGAAGCAGACCTCCCCTAAGGGGCTCCAAACTGTTTCAGTCTCACTGAATGGAAAAGAAAAATATTACGAGTTATAAAAAAGAGAACATATACAATAGCCTAAATGTGTATGATTTGTGGTAGTTTTAGGGAAGTTTACTGTTTTTCCCACTTTCCCAGAGTCTTAACCTAATAAATGGCTTTGGACAGACCTTTATGACGTGTTTGGTGAAGTCTGAAGTTACGTCAAACAGCAATATTAGGCTAACAATTGTTAAGTGTTGATGGGATCAAATAATATCATGGCATCTAAGAATCAAAACTAAGTGGGTAAACTAAAGAGGGGTGACTTTTCCAAGCTCTGTCTGAGGGAAAGCCCGCTGTCACAGACTTTAAAAACCAATCAACATGTGGCTGTCCTTAACCTGGCCCGTCAAAGGCATTGCCAGCCCCGTCGTTGTGGTCTCCCTCATAAAAGGCCAGTCGGATGTCTGCGGGACCTTCAGGGGTCTCCTGGAATACCAGGCCCGACACGTTGCTCCACAGCTGGAAGGCAGTGCGCACTGCAAGCCGCACAGAGCCCAAAGACAGGTGGCGAGGCCAGTTCACTATCTGGTAGGTCAGATGGCGTTTGTACCACTTTTCAACTGGAGAACAGAGAGAGAGAGAGAGAAAGAGAGAGAGATAGGAACAGAGATATGAGACACTCAGGTATGAACAATGTTAGTCTTTACAAACTTACAGCCAATACAACGGCAGATAAGCTCAAATCGCCGGATAAACAAAAGAAAACCTCTGGCAGCTTCCTGAGCGAGAATATTTCAACTATTTGGCAGAATAAGGCAGAGGATGTTGGCTCACACAACCATGCAAAGTCAATAAATGCACTGTGTCCAGCTTGTTTTAGCTAAAAAATGACTTTAAAAGTTTAAATTTGTGACTCACATCCATTTTTAAGTCAGTGTTCACGCTAAAGAGATTAAATATTGGCAACGACTGGATCAGGGGAACAATGAAAATATGGTTGGTGGTACAAAACAAATTAAAACTGTCAAACTTCATTTGTAGAGCCACAAAAATTGCAACAAACCCAGATTTTCTGCCATCTATGATGGATGCAGGATATGATAATTATACATTAATATAGACTTTACACATATATTTTGGGATAACTGATCTTAGATTTTTGGAACAATACTAAAAAGGAAATTAACTTTATATCTAGCACTTTATATACTGGTTATTTACCTCCTGATACTGTCAGACAGGGACTTGACTTGTTTACTGAGAATTCTGCTTTCAATAGCACAGAAAACAAATACAGCTTCCTGGTTGAAGCCACAACCCCGAACATAACAGAATGAAGATGCCTCATTTCCTCTTTTCTTTAGCTGAACTTTTTTTCTTATTGTAGTACATTTGATACTAAATGTATTTGGCCAATGCTACATTTGTTTGTCCGATAAAAAATTAGTTTAAAAAGGACTTCTGCAGTATAAATAAATACACTTGAGATTGATAGCCTCCTCAAATTTTGCTTACTGAACGTGCATCTCACAAAGTCCTTCAAAAAGTCCATCCCTCGTTTATATCCAAACTGAGACAGCATGCACTTTGTTTTCATGCTACTTTCTGTCTGTTTGAATGCAGCTTCGTTTGAATGCATGCCTGGTGCTTCTACTAGTTTCATTATTGACATTTAAAGTAGTTTTTATTACTTGTTTAATACGATTTAAAAAGGGGCTTCACTATTCAAACTATTTATATTACTACCTGCAAGAGCGGCTATGTATTTACATTTTGCATATTTGTGTCAGATATCTCATGTTCTGTCATATTTTGAAGTAGAGCTTTTAAACATCCAGGCAGAGCCAAAATGATAGGATGCTAACCATGTAAGCTCACAGCTGGGTAACCTAACAAGCACTCAGAGTACATGCTTGACTAAACAATTTACTTCAACACGTGTTTGTGGTTTTTCAGCTTAGACGTAATTACATGTGTTGCAAACTTCAGAAACGCACATTTGTTCAGTGATAGAGTTCAATTCAGCCGTTCTTTAATTTACAAAACGCTAATCTCTTTAATATATACATAGGATTTACCCAATGAAGCAGTCTGGGCACAAAGCAAACATACACAAGCTCTCAACCATGCAGCATGCATTCACAACAAGCAGACAGAGAGGCTGCCTCAGAGGAAACAGTCATTAGATAATATGAAGCTTTAGGGAGAGGCAGCTGGAGAGGCTGGACACTCACTCTGTACAAGTCCGAGAATGAACTGAAGTGGTGAGCACATTTTGAACTGAAAGATAAATTTTAAGAGAGTGTGCAGACTTTGTGGTAATAATCATCTGAATCATCTGCATTCAACAACATTTCTTAAGGGTTGACTGCTCAACGTTTTGTGGTAAAGAAAACCGCTAACCATTACATACTTTACGTTCTCCTGATTTTTTTCATATCAGCATGAAAATATTTGGAATAGAAGATTGTTCTTGTGTCGCATGCCAAATAAACTTAAAATGCAGGGTGAATACATCTTTAAAATCATTTTATTTTAAATAATAAATAAAGAATTTATACTGAATAATAATAATCCAGTGAACGACAATTGGACTGTATCTCTCAACGAAACTGGCATTTACCTTAAAGGTTCAGTGTGTAAGATTTAGTAGGATGTAGTGGCGAGACTGGAGATTACCATCAATACAACAGCATCAATACAACAGTATGAAAATTAATACGTATCATACTCTTGAATTTTACAAGATTAGTTCACAAATATAGGACATAATATGTTGTCTTAAAGTGTTTGCTCAACCAGAGGAGTAATTATATAACACCATTTTCCGTTATATGTGATGTTTCTCATACCATGAAAATTTCATAGCCTATATATATTTATAACCCCGTATTTTACATAATGTTCATATGGCAGTCTTTAGGTTTACACCTGAAGCCAAAACAAAGACTAAAACATCTAACTACTAAGGGTGTAATGGTATTTGTACTTTTATTGGTAAGAGGGCTTTAAAAGGTGAGAATGAGTCAAATTCACCAACTAATGCACTTTAGATGAATTGCCACGAGGGCCTTATACATTTACACATACCTTCACATTTGAAGCTTAGCCTAGAGTGGTAAAATAACTCAAGAACACTTACAGATGTCAAAATATTTAAAGGTGGCCGACGTATGTTTGCCATGATGGGGAGACCAAATATGAGTGGGAGGTCTGCGCACACATACGTCTGCATTACACACTTCATCATACACAGAGTCGGGTTTGAGAATGTGAAGTTGCCATTAGCGCACGCTTAAATAATATACAGCAGAGAGTCATGTGAAAGATGTGGGCGATAAAGCAGAGGTATGCACTGCATACTGTGAATTGCCATGAGAGCTCAATAGGACCCTGGAGAAAGGGAAATATCTGGATAACTGGAGTCATTAAGACATGGGTTTGGCAATGACATCAGTGTGTGTTTCTGTTTGCGTAAACACCCAAATAGAATTTGTGCTTCAGCAGCAACTCAACACAAAACTCTGTGTGAACTTGAGAGTTGATCTTTAGCAATTTTGCTCCATCGATCCACAGAAATATTAGATGGAGAGAGCCGAGGCGCCAGGGCCTTGAGCACTTCAACTGTTCACATCATTGACTCAACAAACGAAGGAAAGAAAATAAGACACAAGAAGTTAAGATATTCAACCTCAGGAGTAATGTCACTGTTTTTACAGCCTCCATTTTCCTTTGCAAGACTGATTTTACACAATTTGGGATCTGGTTCACTTTGCAGTAGAGTCATTAGGGCACTTGAACACACTCCCTGCCTCCAGCTTCATTTTTCACTCCCAGGTGAACAACATGTATCAGGCGTGTAGCCATATGATGTGTGCAGCTCTGTATTCTCAGTAGAGCTCCTTCGTAGGCGCCTTCTCTCCATCCCCAGACCTCCACCGAGTAAAAGGGTCCCCAAGGACGGCAGAAAAGGCCAGGAAGTTAGATACGCAAGACATTCCCCGACTTCCCTTATGGAAGCAATTACCATGATGCCCACTATAGCAGCAGTGTGGGGAGGGTGGGCTATCACAGAAATGAGGAAGTGACCGAGATGATCTGATAGCAAAAGTTATTGTTTGTGGAGGTTCAGAGAGATTTGGTTTGTTGCTGGTGTCAACTTAGACATTGTTTGACGCAGCTAAATGCTAAAGTGCACACAATGACAATGCCAATGTGCTATGTTGACCATGTTCACCATTTTTGTGTTTTAACATAGCTAATTAACGCTACCGACAAAGTACAGCTGAGGCTGATGGGAAAGTGTTTAGTTTTGCAGGTTGCATTGTTGATATGATGAATGTCTGAACAGAATTTTGTGCCAATCTATCAAGTAGACCAGATATTTATATTTGTTTCAGTTTGGTGAACTGGTGGACTAACATTGCTATCCCTGAAGCCATCGCTACAAATGCCCATCATTATGTCCCAGAATCCAAGGTGGCGCCATGACATGGCTTCGTTTGGACAGCTGTGCAGTTATCAAGACCGATTATTTTCAAATATATTTATCAAAGCCCTAAAATGTATGTTGGTAATATGATGTAAAATGGCAATGAAGCAGTTAACAGTTTCCAGGGCAGGGCACATACTGGACACCAGTGAAAAACACACACACACACACACCTATTGCACTTATAGCACTTATCTTAGACAAGGGTGGTGGAATTTCAGCTCTGTGAATATCAGTGGGAACAACCATGAGATTCAACCACAATTCAAGGTCTGTGTTCAGTTTCCAGGAAGCTCGGAGGCAGCCATGTTCACGCAGAACAAAATGACATCACACCACAGCTGAGAGTGAATAAACAGGCTGACTCATCTGCATGGTACCACAGCCTGCAGGCTGGGTTGAGCAGCCACTGTCAGCTGTCGAGGACAGACAGCTTGAAGAGTTAAGCAATAAGTTTAAGTCACACATACGTAATCCTCAAAGCAGTAAACTACAAGGATGGGCGGATCGATACCTAAAATATCAAGACTATTAATTAACTGTACTACTGTTTTAAGTATCAATACGAGCATGTTGTAGATAACTCCATGTGTTCGTTGCACAAAATCTAAGTTAGTGGAGCCAGTCTGGGACCAGCAGTGGTGTTATATCAGGTGATGAATGTCCAATAAGGGATTTATGGATGAAACTACAGAATGCAGTGGTGAGTGTCATAAGGGTCTCTGGTAATGACTCAGAGAGCAGAATACGATAAACTGAGTCTAGGGATTAGAGAGTGAAAGCAGCAGCATGTCTGTAGATTATATCACCATAATATAAGACTGATAGGAAGACTGACTCAACTATACTTTTCCTACAATGCACAGGGAAGCAAGGATGACACGGTTCTCTCCTATATGATAGTTGGTAAGAAGTAACAGTATTGGTATTGATTTTGGTGATTCTGGCCCTTGAAATATTAGTTACTCAGTGGAAGACAACTTTTGTGGTATTGGTCATTCAATGGGGAAAAAAGAGTTGGACATTAAAATAACGGAATGCCTGGGAAACACAGTCGTCCTCCACCAACTCAGAGACCTCAAGAGAGTTCTGTTGGAAAAACTTGATTCACTTTTTTATCACTCCCGAACAGAAGTCTAAACACAGATATGCTGCTGGGGGGAAAATCATGGCTGATCATGTTTTCTGCTTGTGTTCCTCTTTTTAGACTTTCTGTAAGAAAGGAGCAATAATCATCACATAAACTGTGGGCTTCAGTATCAACATCCACATCCATCTGTCTTGTGTCTCACGGGTTAAGTTAAGTCTTGCTAATCTTGCTGGCAGCGAGTGAAAAAGCCAGAAAAAACTGCCCCACTGCTTCCCTCTTTGTCAATATTGTTAAACACCTACTGTACAACAGATGACCTACTTCATATGACTCTGTTCCTTGCTTTTGCAAGTAAGCATTTTAGTTTAGTTTAATATCCAGAAAGAAGAGTCAAAGTCAGTAGGATTCATTCTCTGGGGCCAATATATGTTTTTACATCTGGGTACAAAATTTCATGTCAACTGTCCGGTAGGTGTTCAGACATTTCAGTCTGTGGTAGACCAACTAACCAAGATTTCCATCCACATAGTTATGCTGTTAACGTGACTAAAAACAAGGGCTGTAGATAATGGAGGCCTTTAAATCAAATGTTAATGCCACCTGAGTGCAAAGTAATTCAAAGTTTGGCTAACAAACTCCATCAGCTGCTCTATCTAAACATAAAACACTCCCTATAAACATTCTTCAAGTCACATGCAGAAACATATCTGCTACCACTAATGTTTGAGTACAAGGCGGTGGTTACACAGGCTCACTATACTACTATTTACAATTAAGCTACAGTATTACATTGCTAAACTACAGTGGATATATAAGAGGTTTGACCTGAGGGTGTAAAAGTATCTGCTGTTAATGCTGCTCTTTGTGTAATTATACAGCTATCTGTCATATGAGTCACATCTGGGACAAGACTAAAGAACAGTCGGTAATTCATCCACATAGTCAGTCACTCATTTAGCCAGTGAGATATCTAGCCATTGAGATATACAGTCTGGAAAACAACGTAACCCAGTCAGTCAGTTGTGGTTGTGTTTACCAGAAGGAAACATGTCAGGTACTGACATGAAGAGGCAGCGGCAAACATCAGCCACCGCTGCATTCCCTGAACATTAGCCAACCTTGTCAGTGACAGGAAGGAATGCAGAGGCTTCACACATTGTGAGGCTGGAGGCACCAGCCTGCTGCTGCCGCTGCTGCTCATTGACAACAAGGAGATTGAGGAATGACAGCACCAAAGAGAGAGACAGTAGGAACAAAACAAGAGATGAAAACACAAGTCATGAAAGACACAAACATCCAGCTTGTAACTCTAGAAGAGGCTGAAAATGGATCCAGAGCAACACAGGAAAATAATAATTTACTCCTGGGCATGTGCCACCAAGTTTCATCCTGAGATATCCTGCTAGACTCCGTCATGAGAGGGTCATCTTAATAGCCAATCCCCCAAATGACGTAAACAAAATCCATTATAGTTAAAAGCTCCACTCAATATCTCCCACGCATATATAAGTTTATAAGAAAGGAGAAATTACACCTCTTGGTAATTCTCAAGGATTTTCTGCAAAGCGCCTCCTTAGCTAGGAGAGGGACGAACTTTGTGCTCAATTACTTCATGCAGTCTGCAAGAAATTTGGCTGCTCAGCTGCAGCTCTTAACCACTGTTAAACACTTTAAATCCTGCAGTCTGTAGCCAGTTCAAATTGCAGCGATCTACTCACCAATGAATGCAGTTATTACTGTGTTTAAAGCAGAAAATTAGGATAATCCCTAACAGGATCCTCCAAAGGACAACCACAGTTTGGATCTACAGAGCCCTGACATCTCCACAGTCATTTTACAAACCGAAAATAACAATGCAGTGGGTTTAGAGATCTTTTTGAACTCCTACACTAAAGATAAAAATGCTATTGAGCAAAACTGAAGTGAGGATGATGTAATTGCAGCTAAAAGCAGGAATCATCCAGGCTGACACGTGCAACATCAGAAGCTCCACCACCTTTAATTACACTCCTCATATCTATTTAGTGCTTTAGTTTACAGAGACAGACCCTCCCAGTTAACTGTTGGCTCTTTATGACCACACCATAACAGGACACACAAAGCCTCCACATACGAGGCACTGAATGGATATTATAGCTTGCAAATGGAGGCAAAGATCCCAGTTAGAAACACACGTACTGTATGAACACATTCACACGTTACCTTGCAGGGCAGAGCTCCTCCTGCGGCGATGTGGTCGTCTCCTTCCAGTGAAGATTGCATTTACCCTCTGAGCCCAGATCTCCTGGCTGCCCTCATCCGACACCCCACAGCGGGGCTCAGACATCTGCCTCAGGGTGGCGCCGTCAAGCTCACCTGTGACGGGAAGCCGAGACAACCACTGGAACTCGCTGCAGAGGGAGGAAATGTTTGCATGATGCTCTTGGTGAAGAGGCTTTTCAAAGACATGATGATGTCTCAGGAGATAGTCACAAGTAAACTGACAAAACCCTGACCCATTGCTGAACAGTGCACATGACTTTTACGGTTGACATTGATCAACAACAGTGTAATCTAAAGCCAAAAGCCAAGATATTTATCCAAAGACTTCATGAAATGAACAACTATGTAACACTAAGTCCAAGCAATAAGTTTCCATTATAGTACAGTGAATATACAAGCCAGAGGGCGAGGTTCTTCAAATTCCTGGATGGTTCAGAGAGGGTTCAGGAGAGGTTTCCCAGTGCAGAGGTGAGGGTGTGTTTTACTGCCCTGCACTGACGTTCAGCCCCGAGGCCTGTCCCAAACTGAGTTCACCCTTCCCCCTGATGAACACGACCATCAGCTAACTCTGATCTGAACAGCGTTTGTCTTTACACCCTTAACACTCAAGTGTTTGACGTCTGATCACCTGTTGTTGTGATTTCTACATTGACAACATGTTTCTGTGATGAAGATCATTTTTGTCACCTACCAGACAGCTGACTGTATCTCAGCTGCATTGTGGATGTGGTTGTCCTGATGGAGGTAGCCGTATTTTTCCAGAAAAACCTGCAGTCGTTAAAACACTTGTTAGTACTGCGATAAACACATGAACCCAACAGAAAACTGCTTTCCAATTATGATTGGGTCCAAGGGCTCCTCTGTGAAATGTGCTCATATTTTAAAGACAGACCTACAATCTCACACTTTCCCATGAGGGAAAAAACAATAAATCATAAAAATGTAAAAAATAATTTTCCATATGTAGCGCTGCTGCCAAAGCGGATGTATAGATCTAGACCACCCATAAGAGAGAGAAACCCCTGGGGTGTCCCTGAAAATTCATAGTTATTATTTCACGAGAAATTTCATGCGAACGTGCAAGCTCTGAAGTTTAACACCAATAAAATACTGTAAAAAAAAGAACCAACTGGGTACATGACAACAGATGTTGTTTCATTGTGGTTTGAGATTAGCCATGTTGATGGTTTAATATTACGACCCCTCAATCACAGCCCTTTAGTGTGTGTGTGTAGCAGGTTTCATGTTCAGACAACAACAGGCGCAGCTATGATTACAGATGTGGTGAAGCTGGGATGGAAATTAAAATTGAGGAGATGACGGATGTGCTTCAGCAAACAAGAATGTGGAACAAAAAAAATGTCCTTTGAAACGTCGCAGGAGGGTTTGTTTTATGTAAAAATATAGATTTGGACACATGTTATAACCTAATGTTATGTGCCTTTACAGCTTTGATGAATGTGTAGCTTATGGACGGCTGTCAAATTAAAGTAGTGCAGTCCAAACCACAAAGACACGACTAAACTGTAAAATCCTAAAACACACTGAGACACAAACAGTTTTAAAAGTGGGCTTGGTCTACTTGTATGTCACTACATGCAGCTACAGTATATGGCTGACATGATCGAAATGTGTCACATTAATTGTTACTGTAGACAAGAAACTAAACATTTAACTTTTTCTGTGTTTAAATATATATTTATTCAGATGGATTCTGTAACATGGCCTGAAGGAAAATTATATTTTTTAAGGGACATAACCCAGCGTTTAACTTCCCCTAGGGTTTCTCCACAACAAAAAGTATGAAACGCTGTGCTAATCACTTAACAGTACAGTCATATTACACATTAAATTAAACATGAGAAATTTTGCTACAAGCACATGCAAGTCACATTACACACAACAATTTTGCTCTGCCTCACTTCATGAGACTCAAACTTGAGATAATGTCCACGTGTTGCTGTGCTTTGATTTAGATTTAGATCTGCAACTGCATCATTTCAAAGAGATACTCATTGTACAAGTGTGAATATTTATTAGGCGGAAATGAAGTCTTTAATTTACGCTGTGTGCCATCTTAATTTACTCTGAGCCAGTGACATACTTGCACATCTAAACAAATGTCACTGTCAATGTCAAGTGTTCCCTTTATTATAACACCTAAATTATTCAAATAGACCTTATAGTTGCAGATATATAGCCCATTAATTTGGGGTATGACATTTTCAAGCAGAGGCCTAAAAAAAGAGGCATTTCCATCCTCATATCACTACTGTATGTGGACAAATGTAAATAATTGCAAAACCATTTTTTCTTGTCTTCTGGACAGATGTAAACACAATATGTAGAAGAGTATTGAAGTGGTAACCATTCCTATTGCCACAAACTCAAAAAGAGTTTGCACACCTGCTGAAGGTCACAAACAATTTGCATAAAGTAGGAAACATTTCATGTTTTGTGTTATATGGGCTATAATACAGTGAATTTATATAATTTTATATAATAATACTGTTACTTTATATAGTGCCCTGTCTTATGTTTGGAGTCAATTATACTAAAAAAAAAAAAACCTAATAAAAGAAATCTTATCTTATTTTAGGTTTAGGAGGTAAAAATTAATAGATATTAAATACTTCAAAATGTGTTTTGTTGTTTGACAGCTGAGTTGTTTTTTTTAGAAAATTATAAAGGCGATGAAGCAATGTCATGTTTGTTTTTTGGGCTGTGAAAGAGGCTCCGGGTCTTAAATATCACTGACAAAACATTAAGGACAATGCTGGTATAAGTTCATGTTACATTATCTTGGTTTATGCTGCCAAACCTTAAAGAAAGTAGTTTTGACAGTACCTCTGGCTCCAGGACCAGCGGTGATCCTTCGGCAGTCTGAGCGGTGATGAGGGTGATCACAGTCAGTATCCAGGCTGCCCTCATGTCCCTTCCAGCTCCACACCGGTCCGGAGGTCGGCGGCTCCTCATTGCGGGACAACCACGCGTCTATCAGCACGCCTCTGCGTCTCTTGCATGGTTTGCATATTTCTCTTCAACTCTTAATATTTCTTTTCATTGCTGTCAGTGAGTGAGAGCATGCTGCTGCTCGCCCAATATCGTCTCCATCCCTGCGAGGAGTGCCGGAGCTTATTCAGGCAGCAGCAGGATCACAGGGGGAGGGCCAGCACCGCCCCTCCGTGTCCGCCTGCCTCCACAGGAGCAGGGCACAGCAGCCTCTCCCTACTCTGAGCCTGCTAAGGGCACTTCAGCATGTTGGGCTGTCTTTATTGGTATAATTTATGGGTATAAACTCACACGAAGCACAGAGAAAAGATCACAGTTTTTAATATTTTGGAGAAAAAAAAAAAGAAAGGAACCAAAGTAAAACATTTTTATTCCGTTCATACAAAAAACAATGGTACGAAGCCTACCTCACAAAACATTTGTAACTAGAATCTGAGAGAAAATTAAAAAGGATGTACAAAGAAATAAAACAAAGCAGGAAAACAAAAAAAACCCCAAAAAAAACAAACATGCCAACAGTGCCAATCAGCCCCAAAAGTCCCGTCACAGTAGCTCGACACATCCTTCCCTCACTCACAGATGAGCAGTAATAGTTGGGATGCACAGGCTACAAAAAAGGTGCACAAATCAGAATGTCTGATCCATCTCCCCTTTTCTCTTTTCACAAAACTAAACCCTCCTTTCATGGCGAACTCCAGGGCTGCAATGGTTTCCATCCGCTCGCCGCTTAGTATGGCCGGTCTCGTCTGTCATCTCTGCGGTCACCTCTGCGGGGAGAGGACAAACATGTCCGTTAGCAGCGGTTACGCACTTGTCATTGAATTAACCGTTATCTGACAGACGAAGACGAGGGTGAAATATGGCGTCGTTTTCTCGTTCACACACCCGTTGCCTTTTAAATATCTGTAAACGGACAACGTTCGCTTTCAACAAAAGGACGCTGTCCTTCCTTTTATGCAGCGATTCACCTTCAGCAGCAATTTATCAAAATATGCAGACCCTCAAGGAGGAGGGAGGTTGTGGCGTGAATGTTTAGACACTAGACATGCTTCTTGGTGAGCAGGGACTTGGTTTACTGGTTGAAGCACTGTCATTCTGACGAGCCAGGACGTCAGGATAATTAACTCATGTTGCTTTTCTATACACTTCCTGCTACACCCTCTACTGGTCACATTAACAAACTACACCAGCAGACATCCACAGATCATACAGGCATTATCTTACAGAAGGTCAGTTCACATCCAAACATCTACAATACGAAAGACAAAAAGAGGTTTCAACGAACCTTCCACCCATTTTGTAGCCCCCTCCGAATCCTCCGCCGCCACCGCCACCACCTCCGTAGCCTCCACGGTCTCCCCCGCGGAAACCACCACCACCACGACCTCTGAAGCCGCCGCCCCTGTCGCCACCATAACCACCTCTGCTTCCACGATCTGCGAACGCAACAACCATGGTCAGTAAAACCAAAAACATAAAGATTACAAGTCTTATGAATGAATGAAAGATACTGGGAAGCTCTGGGAAGTTACTGAAATCAAAGCGCTCACCTCCACCTCCAAATCCTGCATCTCCTGGTTTGGGTGCACCACACTTGTTGCACTCTTGTCGCCGTGCAAAGTTCATGTTGCCACAAGAGCTGAGGACAGAAATCAGACCGGCATGTCACACCTAAAAATCAACTCTTAACGGGGCCGACTAGGCTGTATATCCACAGCATAAAATGCAAAGCAATAAATGCGCACACACCTGTTGGGGCAGGGCCAGTCTCCTCCCTTAATGTCAAAATTGGGTCCTCCGCCACCACGACCTCTGAAACCACCTCCACGGCCCCCTCGTCCACCACCTCCGCTGCCACCTCCTCTCTGTGTGAACTCAGCTCTACGGGTGGCGAATGATACTTTGATTGGTTTACCGTTGAATTCTTTGCCTGAAATGAAACAAAGAGCTCAGCAGGATGTCCAATGATTCAAGTATTTGTGTTTGCTTGGAGAATCTGCTTTGTTCTCACCATCAAACCAATTAATAGCAGCTTTGGCAGAGGGCGGGTCATCAAATGACACTGTAGCTTCTCCCTTTGGCCGCCCGGTGGCCTTGTCAGAGTAGATGTTGATCATTGGCTGGCCAGTCTTCTTGTTTACCTGCAACCACAAAATGATCACATGCGATTGAACACTACAAACCAAAATAAAATGTCAATAACTTGCTTCACTTGCCAACATATGCGACTAATTCACCTTGATGATACCAATTTGCTTGAAGAAGTCGCCGACTTCCTGAACGGTGGCCTCTTCTCCCAGCCCCTGGACAAAAATGGTGTTGTTGTCAGAGTTGTCCTGCTCACCAGCTGTGGAGAAGATTCATAGAGAGAACACGTCAGCAACGATCTCAGGAACAGCTATACACAATAAGCTCACGTGATCGTCAAAGGCGGTCTTACCTGGTTCATCCCTTGAGCCGTAGTCTCGAGATCCTGTAAAACAGAGGAGAGGATGGAGGACAACACTTGAGCAAGGAACCTTAAAGACCATTCGCACTGTTTCACACAAATAATTATTAACTTCGTCCCTATCAATGCATAATGATAAAGAAAATTAAACAAATGTCCATGTTTACAGCTCTCTGATGGGTGTTTTCATACCGTTGCGCCACATACCAACACCTTGCAACAAGAACAGAATTGCTCTGTTTTATTTCTCTTTTTTTCTTGAGCTTACACCAGAAATGAAAACCACCAAAATGTCTCCAGTTTTTTTTAGAAAGTTTTCCTTCTTCGTCCTGGGAACACCTCTCATGTCATTTACAATCAGCCTTCGTCTTCATGCAACAATACCATTATTTTACAACTCAGGCTCCATGTTCTTTACCATATCTGAAGTCATTTATGAGAAATCCTGCTAAGAATAATAGGTGGAGTCCCTTCGGATCTGGACATGAAAATGGTGGCATTCACTGAGTTTAAATCCCCTCTTTTTTTTGCTAACTCAAGTTCTTTCCTCCCCCACCGACACAGTTCTGATGCTCGTCACTTACCACCGTAATTTTTGTAGCCACCACGGTCACCACCTCTGCAGAGGAAAAATTGGAGATATGATGGCTTTTCCTTTGTCCCAACTGAGAGCTCAAAGCTCCCCTACATCCCCATCAGTATGCACTCCTGCCAGGGTGTGCGACTATGGTGGAAATGTCTCACACGAGGAATGCGTTAGTCTTTGACATTAGAGATCAATGAACAGACGACTAAGTAGCTCTGACTGAACAAGCAGGCAGACGACTGAAGACAATTATTAACATGTCACTGGGTCACCATTTACAAAGAATTTGGCACTTTTGTCTTTTTACATGATCGGATTGGATACGAAGAGCTGAAAGTCCGGCTCAATTTGTTTTGGTTTTAGAAACATGAGCAGCCAAATTGGTGTGAAGGGGTGTAGCAACTGATAAAGCAATCTTCCACTTAGTGCGTTTATGAGATCCTTTAACTGAGGTCCAAGTTTTAGTTCAATCACTCTGAATACCTGTAGTATAAAATGTAGATCCATGTTAACACAACACACATGTTCGCCATTGTCAAATACACAACACTTGAATGAAACCTGTTGAATGTGAAGCAGCTGAAGATGTGGGCTCCAGGTCTAAAGGCATCGTTTCAGTGGAGTTTTCATTGTTCCAAAAAATAAAATAAAAACTATACCATGATCAGAGCAAACACTCTGAAACTCAGTTTCTGGGAAATTAAAAGTATGGCTGCTGGAGGATTAACGTCAACTACTACTACAAAAAAAAGGCAGACCAAAAATTCAGCGTTTAGATAAAAAGGTCAAATGACAAAATGTCAGAAAATCTCTTGTTGGAATTAAAAAAGGAGTTTGTCGTAATTTAGGATATATATGATGTACAATAAACAAACATTGTGCCAATTGGCTTCCCAATGTTATCTAGTGGACTAGCGTGCAGAGGTTTAAGATTGTACCGAAGTTGGTCTCCAAAAAAAATAAAAATTACAGATAGATCATTTGCTCTCCTCAGCAATGTGGGCAGTCCAGTCCTGTAGCTATGATCTTTAACACTGAGGTGTCCCTTCCAGTTTTATCATAAAACTGTCAACTGTTCAGTTGCAGACTGGACAGAATCTGCGATAATATGGTCGCACAACCGGGTCTCTGGTTCAGTCTCCATTCGTTAGGGCCCCTGTGATAACGAGTCGATCCTCAGTGGGTCAAACAGCTCATCCCTATACTCCACTTAACCACCACTTGTTTATGTGTGAGGATCCATCATTGTGGATTTAACGACGTGTCTCTGGTGTAAAAACTTCAGGTGGAAAAAAAAAACACTCTGAGAAGGTTCAGGCACCTGGAGGGGTGGTGAATATTACCTATGTGATCTGAAACAACTTTGATGAATTAGATTTTGAAAAACAAAAACTAGAGTTTGAGGATTTGGAGCACAAAGCAGATGAGTGGTGACAATTATTTACGTGGATGGTTTGTAGTTCATGAGTGATGATGTGTCGAGTGGCAACAAGTCATGTCTCATATTTCACAGTGTATAGAGGTACCTTGGGGGCAGTGGCACTATGCAACTTACCCCATACCAGGAGGTCCTCCTCTTCCACCACGGTCGAAGCCACCGCGATCATATCCACCACTGCGGTCATAACCGCCACGGTCGTAGCCACCGCGGCCTCTGCCTCTGAAGCCCCCTCCTTCTGAGCGGTCTCCTTGGTCACGTCCATACCGCCCACCCTGACCACCACTTTCACCTGGTGCAAAGAAAGACGTTGTGAACACCTGAACTTTAAAATATTTGTGTTACATGATGCAGGTATGTTAACTACAAATCCAGATATTTGTACCTTCACTCCATCTTCCATAGCTGCCACCGCCGCCTCCACCACCACCACCTTGTCCGCCGTAGGAGCTTTGCTGTCCATAACCACCTTCTCCTTGCCCCTGGGCACCATAGGAACTTTGCTGCCCATAAGCAGAAGACGACGACTTGTCGCCATACCTTCAAGTGGGTTTTGCAAAAACATTACAGTTAGCACAACAGACGACAAATATCTGAGTCAGCCGATCTGTCTTTATCTACCGGGCAGGTAAGACTAAATAAAATAGAAATTAAATAGTACAATTACAACATTAAATTATACACATTATATAATCAATTGTTTCCATAAATTATGACTAATGTTGCCAAGCCAAAAGGTGGCACAGACAAATCACTGTTTGCACTGCAGGTCCCTGAACAAGGTGATATTAGTGTCTTACCCAGATGACTCCTGTGCGCCGTAACCTTCATAGCTCTGTGGTTGAGGCTGGGCATAACCATCTGACAAAACACAGAGATGAGTCGGAAGATGATTCACAAAATTCTCAAACATCCAACTTCTTTCTATTATTTAATCTTTGCTATGTAATCAATCTACATCAACCATATCTTCCTAAGAAACCTAAAAAGCATCTTGAGTTCTTTCAAGTCAGCTTGGGGGTGTTTTGTTTGTTTGTTTTTTTTTAATTCAAAGCAAGTAATCTAATCTACAGACCTTACGTGACACTGGCTATAAGTGGTTCCTTGTAGTAATTTATCAATTAACTGAAATCCCTTGATGCAATAACCTCACAGCTAGGTTGGCCTAATAAAAAGATTAGCCTACATTCAGGTGAGAAGCATCAGCAGTTTACTGAACATTGCCAAGTTTCTTGTTATGTCTTGTTTTAACCCTCGAGCCAACTATTGAACACACAACCCAACAGGGTTATGTACAAAATACGCACCAACCGCACGACTGTTACTGTCAAAACAATGTCACTTACTCTTACAATCACGATTTCAATGACTGCAATATTTCCCATTTATATAGTACGTCCATACAGTAATACTTACAAACGTTCATATATTTGTTTGTTTTTAATAGTATTGTCTTCTTCGGCTCATTTCTATTCTTGTTGCACACTCACGTTGAGCTGACCGCCTCCTGTTGCCCAACACATTTCATTTAAACCTGAAACTCACTATTAAGTCAGACGAACCATACCTTGTGTCGCGCCTGGTTGTCCGTAGCCGCTGTAACTCTGTCCCCCGTAAGAGCTACTGCCATTCCCTTGACCATACCCCTGTCAGACAAAAAGAAGCCGGCCGGGTTAGTACATGTACGACTTGTGCTGAACAGATCGATGGAAACGTGGTGATGGGTTCTTACCTGTCCACTCTGCTGACCGCCATATGATCCATAGCTGGAGACATGAGACATAAAAGCTCATTAGTTACATGTAAAGCATGCTCTGAGGGATCATCTGCAAACATCTGAGGCGAGGCTTACCTTTGCGAGCCACCGTAGCCTGAATCTGAAAGAGAAACAAAAGTGGTTTAGCATGAGTGTCAGGAGGTGTTTTATGGTGACTAAGCAGTTCACGGAGCTCCAGCAGCATAACTGGGTTAGAGTTACTTAAGTGGGACGGTCACACGCGCACGGCCCGTCCCCACGCCAACCTTCCCAAAAATGGCGGTCAATCAGCCTGGGCTCGGGCTAAGTCATGAAACAAAACCTCCAGACTAACACACAGCTGTACAAAAAGGCCGTCCCATTCAGGGCACAGCCTGCTTTAAATACGTTGTTTTAAAGCAGGTATATCACCAGCTATGTTTGTGGGAGTGTTTGCTCTGCGTTAGGAGGCGAACAAAAGCATCGGTATAAACAAAAGACGCATCGGGCTAAGTTAGCCGAGACAAGGCCGTGCTCAGTCCGCGATGTTTCTATATTTCCTCGATAATGCGCCTCAAATGTGGTTAAACCCGCGCAAACAGTCTAATCACAAAGCATACTCTGAAACTATCGCTGAGTGCTAAAGAGCCGGATAAACGCAAACACGCCTCTGCTGATGAAACATGAGCCATCGTCCAGGAAATAGACGGAGCCCGTCCGGCCTCGCGGTTGTCCGCTAAGTTAGCTCCCCGATGCTAACCGACCCACTTTCTGCTCCCCGACAAAAACAACAAAAACACCACGAAGCACAAACACACGCTGCTTCAAAACACACGTCGACTTACCAGTGGCCATTCTGTGTCGTTATATTAAGTTATAGCTTTTTTTAAAAAAACACAATGAAGTCTGTTTCCTTCGCCTCGCTGATTAAAAACCGGATTGAAATGTGCGCAGCGCCGCAGGACTGAGCCCGACACACTGCGGCACTTCCCTTATGCAGCTTCTTCTTCCTCCTGTTTGAACCGCGGCTGCCAATCACAGCGCGCTGATCGTGGCGCCAACTACCGACCACATGTACAGACACACACACACATATATATATATACATATAGGAATACAATAAACCCTTTTTACAGCTTGTACCACCTCAGCATATATCCTGCTTTCCAAGTAAAACAGACAATAAAAATCAGGGGCGGAAAAGTTAGGACAATTCCAAGGCCCTAAAAAATAGTTAAACACTAATATAAAATGATGAAACCATCATCATTGAGTATATATATTTCAAATATCAAATCAAATCAATTTTATTTGTATAGCCCAAAGTCACAAAGTACATTTGCCTCAGAGGGCTTTACAATCTGTATACCCTCTGTCCATTTTCCTTAGACCCTCGGTTCGAGTCAGGAAAAACTTGCCCACAAAAACCCTTTAACAGGGAAAAAAGGTGGAAGAAACCTCAGGAAGAGCCACAGAGGAGAGATCCCTCTCCCAGGACGGACAGACGTGCAATGGAGGTCACGTGTACAGGACAAATCAACACAAACATATTGTTCAATTACAATGACTGACAAAATGACAATGAATCACAATGAATGATAAAATGACCACAGTAGTAGATATGGTAGCAATAATGACAGTAATAATATATGTAGTGGACGTCGTGCAGGATCACAGCAGCAGCCACGATCCACGAGAACCTGCTGGACGACAGAGTGAAATTATCTCTTTGTTTTTACGTGTTTTAGGCAGTAAAGGTTAAATAACAATGACCCTTAGCACATTTTTGTGGTGGCTTTTAATCTTGCCTCAAATAGTGAACTGTACAAAGCACCAGCAGTAAATATTGTGCTAGTACTAGTATTGAACTACAAGACGCAAAACAGTTGCAAGCCTTTAATTAGGGTTATGTAAAGCTTTTGGTGGTATAGTTAGGTCCTAGAGATGTGGTGACAACAGCTGCGCAGAGGGGGGCCCAATTAATTTTTTTTTGTCATGGGGCCCAAAATTCCTGGCTACACCCCTGATAAAAATACAGGCCCACCCTGTTCAGCTTCATGCAGGAGGAAAGTTTATTCCCTTGAACCAGAGCAACCGAGGTAGAAAAGGTGTATTACACGTTTCAGTGTTTTTGGATGTATTAGTGCTATGCCGCGGACTGTGACATAACCATGGAGGAGGATGATATTGACACAAATTATTACTAACTTTAAGTATCTTTAAGTATTTTCATTCAAATTCTTGTAGTATTGATGTAAGTATCTTTAAGTATTTTCATTCAAATTCTTGTAGTATTGATGGTTTTAAATGTTCAAAAATTCAGAGATTCCTCCATACTCATACCACTCAAGGGAGCTTGCGCACCACAAGTTGTACTTGTACCACAGTTTGAGAACCAGTGCAATAAAACAACCTGAAATAAAACACCCTGAATACACTATGCCTTAAACATGTTAGTGTCATTTTTTAAGTAGGTTTTGGTTTCAGGTCTTTTTTAATGGCAGACACCTAGACTTGATTAACCATTTTGTGGCCCATCTTTTTTATTTACAGAGTGGGGCTAGAGCCGATTATTGATATTTGCTCAAATGTTTGCACGTGTTTATTATAATGCAAGGACAAAAGTCTATTTAGGCGGTTCAACACTCACAGAAGGTTTTGTTATGATTAGGATACGTCTAATAAATGTGAGTCAAGTACCTGGAGAGAACCCAGGCAGACAAGGGAAGAACATGCAAACACATTAATATAATTCTTTTTCTGTCATTAAACAAGCTTGACTAACCTTTTTGTGGCTCATGTTTTCTGTTCACAAAGTGGGGTTAGGGTCGATTGTTACACTCAAATGTGTCTGTACATACTGTGTGTTTATACTAAGGGGTACAAAAACCCATTTTGTCTACACAAACACTTTCACCTCCTATTTGGGGCACACAAAGTAATCCATTACATTTTTTATGATTAAGGTAAGTCTAATAAATGTGAGTCAATGCAAAATTATAAGATGGACTTTATTGATACAAATGGGGATTATTCACTTGCTACAGCAGCTCATAATATACAAGGTAGATAAAAAAGTACTAATGAATAAAAAATAAAACGTAAAAAAGTCTAAAATATACAAGAAAAACAAACAAAATCAGTGTTATTGTAGGCTATATACACCTTCCAAGTATGTGAATGTGCATGTTGTGTCATGTTACACACACGGTGCGTAGCATTATGATAGACAAATTCAATATAACAGGGAGATTATAGAGATTTTACAGAATATAGGAGGGGGTAGTTGTACAGCATTGATAAAAAAAAAAGAAGAATAGCACAATGCAGTAAGTCACAGTGTAGTGTTATTTAAGTGAGATGTAAGTAAGGGTGCATGCGTACAGTGAAACAGAGCTACATCACGTCATGATGATGTTGAAATGACAAAAATAAATCTGTCTCTGTGTCTGTGTTGCGATAGACCCATTGGACCTAATCTGCATGCTATCATGCCTCTCTCTCCCTCTGTGAATTTGTTTGTTTGACCTAATGCTGTGCTGCCTCTGCTGTGTTTGTCTCCACATTGGAGAGGAGGTCATGTGGCTCAAGTCCTAACTATCTGGCAACACCTGAATTTGTCCTCTTGGAATATTACCTTATGTTATACAATCTACATATTTTCATTTATCCTGGGACCCTTCCTCTGTTGCTCTCCTTGAGATTTCCCTGTATAACTTGACATGTTACAACAATTAATAATTATTGTCTGTACTCTGTTTAGCTGTGTCCATTTCAGATTTTGTGGTAGTATACATACATACATACTTGCTCCCTGAGGCAGACATTTAATTGACACATCATCAGTCATCAAAACAATATTAGTTCAACCTGTGCTTTTCTAGCTTCGAGTCAATATGTCTGTCATAAAAAAGGTCTACTGGGCAAATGCAGGCATTTTGTTTTCATAATCTCTATTTTCTGGACTCATATACTGCACTCTATAGACAACATAATAAAGATGATGATTTCTTTGTAATTCAGAACAGGATTTGTCACCTCTGTCTTTTTGAGGACATTCAACAGTTCGTTGATGATAGGTCAGTACACAACAGGCTGCTGATAAGGTTACTATGGGTCATCCATGATAGAAGCAGCTGCTGATTCAATTATAATATCAACTCTCTGCAGCCACATGATATTAATCTCTCAACATTACCGCCTTGTGAATATTAGGAATGATGTAGCTGCAAGCTTGTGGTGACAAATGGCCAACAGATGATTACTCTACTAGAATTCATAGATAACACAATATACTAGTAGAGTAGTACTATACAGATCGTCTTACACTCACAACTATTGTTCACAATACTATACTATATCTCGATATAGGTTTCACATAGTAGTTTGCTCAAATTCTAATTCAATGGTTTCTTTTAGTTTTTACTACTACATTGTTGATTAATACTGAAGACATGAAGGTCGGTCAATCTGGAAAATTTCAACAACTCTGAATTTTTCCTCAAGTACAGTCACAAAAACCATCTGTGATGAAACTGGCTTTTATGAAGACCCCCACAGGAAAGGAAGACCAAGAGTTACCTCTGCTGTAGAGGAGAAGTTCATTATAGTTACCAGCTTCAGAAATCACCAATTGACATCACCTCAGGTTAGAGCCCACATAAATGTTTCACAATTCAAGTAACAGACACATCTGAACATCAACTGTTAGAGGAGACTGCAAGAACCAGGCCTTCATGGTTGCTTTGCTGCAAAGAAACCAAGACTGGGGGTGACCAACCAGAAGAAAAGAACGGCAGAAAAAGATTTTCTACATGTGTGGTTCCCATGGTGAAGCATGGAGAAGGGGGTGCAGTGATGTAGAGGTGCTTTGCTGGTGCACTGTTGATTTATTAAAAAATTAAGGCCTGCAAGGCTACCACAGAATTCTGCAGCAACCTACCATCCCATCAGGTTTGTGCTTAGTGGGACCATCATTTGTTTTTTCACATGACAGTGACCCAAATCACACCTCCAGGGTACATAAGAATAAGGAGAGTAATGGAGTGCTGAATCAGATGATCTGGTCTCCATAACCACCCAACCTAAACTCAGTTGAGATGGGTGGGGATGACTTAGACTGCAGAGGGAAGGAAAAGCAGCAAACAAGTGCTCAGCATTTACAGGAATAACTTCAAGGCTGTTGGAAAACCATTACAGGCAGCGACTCATGGATCTGAATAAAGTGTGTAAAGCCGTAAAGCTAAAATATCAGGCATATTTAGCTTTGTTCACCTCATAACCTCTACAATTTAGAAAATTAATATTTATAAAAAATAGAGAAACATATGAGAAGGTGTGTCTAGTGGTAATATATTTGACTAAAGCCACTGAATGTAAATAAACCGTATGTAGCATCTGTTAAATCTAATTTAATCACAAAAAGTAATCAACACGACAAATTATTCCAATTTTATTCATTAAAAAAATGCATGCCTTGATAAACCAAATAATTACAAAATAAAATAGAATGACATAAAAGTGACAGTACTGTGTAAAGTGACTTTTCTATCAAAATGTAAGCATGGAAGAAAGGAAACCACTGAAGAGACAGTGAAACGTCAGAGTTTTAATGCTAACATAATTATGGCAAGGCAGTGTTAAAAGGCACAGTCTGTACTTTAACTGGTCGGTTGTCCACCTCAAAGTCCATATATTCACATAAAAGTACTGGAATGTGCACTGACTGATGAGACACACAAAATGTTTTAATATTTTCTCCATGTAGTGGTGCATATAATTTTTCTTCTCTAATCACATAAGGTATAACAATCAAACAGAGGTGGTTACCACCACATGATAAACCTATTGATAATCCTCTGCTATCGGATGCATATAAAATAAACAATCACCATTTGGAAGGGCAGATCTGGTTTCAAGGCCAACATTTCAAAATATATGAACATTTTACAAATATAGGACACCTACAGATTTTTCATCATATTTAAAGACAGGCTTTCATGAGAAAATAAAAATGCACATAATCTCATATTCTTCTACAAACAATCTTCCCCCTTTGCATCACTTTGTGCCCCCTCGAAAGGTTCCTGTTACTGATTAAAATGAACAGAAACTTATGCATGAGAGGCAAAACCCTTTGTCAAAATACAAAAGGTAAACATAACTGTACCTACGACATCAGCTTGTTACATCAAACATTTTAAGTACTTTCCAAAGCACCACTACATACGCTCCTTTCATGTCTATAAAGCGTCTTCGAGTGTCCTCAGATTCACTTGTTACCTGCTGTGGTTTTACCGGGCTGCGGTTATATGAAAGTTACAAAGATGGAAAAACTGAATGAGCTATATAGATTTTGAATTTAAATGTCCACAGTGGAATTATATTCTGTACATCTAGAGGTTGGACGCAGCGAGTTGTTGTCTCATGAAACAGATCGGCTCATTAAAACAATGCAATCAAAATTAAATGTAAAATGTAGGTGAATCTTTTTGCATTTACAAAGTACGCCTCCTGATTGATGGAGGAATTTCAAGCGAGCAAGTTCTTACTTTTACATATCAGAGACTCTTGACAGTCCCTGGAAACCAGACAGGGTAACTGCTGTTTGGTCGGAGACCATGGCTCAAGTGAGGATCCAGATACATAATTAAGTGTACATAGGAAATTACTGAATGGGTTTATTAAGAAAACCTGCTGAGGTAGGGTTTGCCTAATGATATTCTGCTACCTGTAGCTCTCATAAACCAGGGCGATGCACAAGTGTTAAATGTTTTAATATTCAGTCCTGATAAAACAGGACATACAGTTAAAAATAGAAAATTTAAAACCACCACTTGAGTATTGAGACTGAGGCAGAGTTGGAGGCTCTTTAACTCCAGACATCTTGCGAGTAGCGTCCCTTGGTCATCAGTTTCTTGATGTAATCTGTGGCCTGGGTGCGCGTCATGCCTCCCAGCTCCTCTGCTATCTCGTAGAAGGCCAACTGCACGTCTTTAGCCATGTTCCTTGCATCCCTAAAATCAGGAGAGATCATTTAAGATGTATGGTAATCTTTGTTTAGTGTTTGTTTTTTTCATCATCAGCAATAATGTTCATCTCAAACATGGTGGCGGTTCTTTGATTTCTAAATGAATGTGATTTTCTTCAGTACATGACATTTAATGTTTCTTTTTCTCAAATGTGTTATTTACCCGCAGACGTAGATATGAGCATTGTCTGAGTGAATCAGTTTCCAGATGTGTTCCTTATTCGTCTTCATCATGTGCTGCACGTACACCTTTATTTTTGAAAATGGGAAGTGAAAACAAGGTTTTTACACAAGTCTTTCCACAGAAAATAATAAAAGGTTTTGCAGCATTATTTATATAGATTAGTGTTTTTATGTAATTTACATTTGTTATTTTATGTTTGTTTACCAGAGTTGCGATTATGATTCACAGAAAACAACCACAGAAAATTAGATGCAACATTCTGGTATAGCGGTTAGATAAGACGGGCGTACCTTCTGTTCCTGGTCTCTGGAGAAGGCAACATTAAGCTGCGTTATAACCTCATTCTTCTCTGCGTCCTGTAGCTCCTCCTGGTAGATAAAATCTTCGTCCTTATGTCTGCAGCCGAAATACAACACCGTCTCTCCGACTTCCTTTCCTTAAAAAGGAAACGACACAAACGCTGATTTTTTTCAGAAAGATAACTGACACAACTGCACACTTTTATCATGTTTTATAAGTAACTTTGTATCAAAATCAACAACAAACTTTATTCAGGGTTAATGCAGGAATCCTGAGGTCAAATTGAATACCGTCTAGTCATATAGCAAAAACAGGATCGATAAATGTTACTGTCAATCCCTTAGTTATTTACATTTAGTCATTTAGCTGACTTTCAGAGAAGATGCGATATCTGCAGTGGAGGTTTGACTGGTGGTGGGACTCGGTTGGAGCGGTGTACTGGACATACTAGCAGCACAGAAATGTGATATTAATGGCTGCTCTCCCATCAAGTTGTCAGTCTGGACACTGTAGATACATCTAACTACATAATCTGAGTTACTACTAGTTGCTACTTGAGTTGTAAAAAAATTAATAATAATATACTAGTTGATAACCAAACATCTTATTGAGAATCATTACAAAGTTCCAGGGCGTTCCCTTAACCATGGTAACTCATGGTAAATGACGATTTTACACAATAATGTCTGGACAAAGTCCAGAGTAGAGTCGTTATTTCACACATGAAGCAACAACAGGAGACTCTCTGTGTCAGACAAGTTCTCACATGTTGACTAAACTTTACAAACCGAGTCTCAAAATGACATGAAGTCCATGCTCCGTGTTTAGATACCAGCCTGGTGTGGGTCACACGTACACTGTAAACCAGTGGTTCTCAACTGGTCTGGCTTCGGGACCCACCATCACCCCTAAAGGACAAGCCGTGACCCAAATTGAGGAAAATTTTCAACTTCTCAAATTTATTTAATGAAAAGATGGTGCAGTTTGGTGGGTGTCTATTAACATTACAAGGCTTTATCGCCACCTACTGTGGCGATTGTGAATAGACGGCACTCCGCGGCATAAAAAATCCACTTCAAAATAAAAGCACAGGATTTTGTTCTTAACATTTTTTTCCCAGGCAAAGGCCCGCGACCCACTGAGAACGGGTCCGCGACCCACTTTTGGGTCGCGACCCACCAGTTGAGAATCACTGCTGTAAACAATACCACGGGCTGTGTGACAATCTGCCAATAAAAATATCACCACACCATGTGCGAAGGCGCAGTCCTTGCTGCAGAAGCCCAGGGTTCAAATCCAATCTGTGGCTCTTTCCCACATGTCATTCCCCATCTCTCTCTCTCCCCACATTTCCTGTCACTCTTCAGCTGTCTCTATCAAAATAAAGCTTGAAAAGGCATTTATAAAAAAAATTAAAAAAACAGTTCTTGAGTTTGAATTTAAAAATAAAGATTCAATGCTGCCCTCTGCTCTAGAAGACCGTTTCACTCATATAGACCATACTAACAGGATGGTAGTAGTATAAAAGCAAATCTGATAAACTTGTAGGGCCAAGACCATTAAGAGCTTTATAAACCAATAAAAGGATCTTAACAGATTGTGAAGCAGACAGACAAACCTACAGCAATGTGCCATTAAAGGTGAAGTAAAGGTGTAATACAGGAAGAGTTTTTTTTTTAATATACATATAGCACCTGAGGTCATTCACAACCTTGACTAGTGCCGTCTGCATTATTAAAAATGGTTATTAAAAATGGCAGATTGGATAATTTTCTGTCTTGATATAAAGTTTCCATTTAAAATTCTTCACATTTGGAGTCATACTGCCAGGCTTCATAAATACAGGCATGATTAAATGGAAATTAAAGTTATTCCGGTTGTCAGGGAATCAATTGTGAGACGTTAAAATTTGATAACTGACCGTTAACTTATTCTTTCTTTTACCACGGCCTGAGTGAATACTCGATTCCGACTGTCTGCTAATATAGGACACCTATGAAGTATTCAGGTTACAGCCAACAGCTTCAATTGTTCCAGAAAGTCATCACATTGGATAGCTCACTATTCCTGTTAATCATACTGTCAAATATTTACTGTTTGGCAACCGTTGTGTACTGCACACAATGTTATTGACTCTGAGTCTAATTAACATGTTTTTTTAATGTTGCATAGCCGAGGCTTGCATAAGCAACAGGAATTAGATATATCTCCAGGCTGTGAGCTGTATCGTATGTAGGCTTGTTTTATTTGAGCAGAAAACAACATTTGCACACGCCTAGTATGCAAATGTATTATGAGAAAGAGTTACGGCTTGTAAAAACCCAAAGGCTTTGATTGTTAAACACATGAAAATGTTAATTAATGGTTTTAATTTTTGATCTATATCCTTGATTCCTCATCAGGTATTATCATACAATAAAAAGCACAAAGAGGAGGGTCACATGAGAGATCAATAAAATGTGCAGCCACTTCTTTATTAACATCTTAGCTCTGTGTGCAAACTAATTATCCATTCAGATTTAACCCACACAGTGACGTGGATTTTAGGTCACATTACCGTGCAATTTATCTGAATGGATCAACACGTCCCCAAACCAATCACACAGCATTTCTCTTCATTGTTAGACATGTAAACAACGTGCTTGCATATTTACACAATACGTGACTAGTCTCACACCTGGTTTTCAGTTTGGTGAACGGATGATGCCGTTAGGCCTAAAGTTTCTCGTTATTTTGTGGCCAGAGAAGGGTACACAAACCAGAAGGACAGAAACAAGGACTTTTCCCTCCTCTTTGTATTCCCGGGGAGGTTATAAAAGGTCAAACAAACACCACACACACACTGCATCATAGTGCACAGCACAGTGTACCATCTACAAATACCTTGCTGTTTGAGCCAGCCCCTCTCCTGGATGAAGCCCATGAAGGGAGCGATTCCTGTCCCAGGGCCGATCATGATCACTGGGTTGGTGGCTTTGAAGGGCAGGCGGAACTGAGACTTGCGGATGTACATGGGAACGGTGGACTTGTGGCCGTTGTCTGTGACCAGTTTGTTCTTCAGCCAGTTGGTGGCAACTCCCTTGTTGACGCGGCCAGTTTTAGTGTTGTACTCCACCACTACGGCACAGATGTGGATGCTGTTGGGGTGAACCTGCAAAACAGAGGAGAGTTACTAACAGCTCTCTATTTTAACTCTCAGACCATCTTTATTGTGCATTTGCTGCTAATCCAAAAGCTATTTATTACCTTAGAGGAGGAGGCGATGGAGTAATAGCGAGCCTGGAGACGAGGCAACAGCTCACACAGGTGGTCAATGGGGGGCCTCAAAGAAGGCATGTCCTCCAGGATGGCGAGGATGTTTCTACAGGCGTCCAACACCCAACCCTGGTAGAGTGCCTATAGAGAAGCAGAAAAAGACAAGAACGAGGTATTAGAGGTGGAAAATAGTTTCCATTTTTTTTAACACAACCAATGAACATGTCTCTGACCTTGCCCTCGGGTGAAGAAGAGGCCATCTTGCGCATATTCTCCTGGTCTTTGGGGTCAGAGGCGTACTGTGCCAGCTCATAGAGGACGTTGGTGCGAGGAGGGTGTGTGATGTCCAGGTAGTGAGTGAGGGCCGTGCGGTAGGTGGTGGGGCAGGGGAATGGGTGCCTCTTGTTGGACTCCTCTGGAAAAAAAAAAAGAAAAAAAAAAAAAGGATTATTTATTTATTTCACAGTTAATTAAAAACCATAAATGTTTACTGAAGTTACCTTGACCTTCTGATAATTTATTTTACAGTAATTTCCTGTTTGATTGGAGGTCACAAAAACACATCTGTGATAACCTCCATCCATCATCGTTAGGCATTTACTGTCGTTTTCAATCATGTTAAACACTGAACAAGCTTCCTCACTCACTTATACAACCACAAAGTACATCTGATAACCATTTGTCGTGACAGGAAACTACTTAAATACAGCAATAACATGTAATTACAGTAATATAACAATATCCAATTCATATGCATTCAGTGAGGCCATACTCTAGATAGATAGGAAGGGAGATCCTCCTGGAGGCTTTCAGGGACAACTAGTCAAGTCAAGGTGTTTCAGGCTTTCAATACCGTACCGTCAAGGTTGTTGAGAGAGATAACCACGTCAAGGTCCACTCCAAGGATTTGTCCCAGCTTGTTCACCAGTGCAGAATCATTTGTAGGGAAAACGGCAACATGATCTCCTGACTCATATCTGAAATCACATAATGTGACAAATTGAGACTTTGACCCGGATTCATAAAACCTCCCAACAGAACATGAATCAGAGTTTTTTTCATCTAGTCATATAGTGTTTATAGGGTTTAAAAAAAAAAAAAAAAAAAGCATGTTACATATATCCACCTGATCCTTGAGCCCGTAATGTCCACTTCCAGGTGCATGAGATGTCTATCGCCACCTTTGTTGAGCCTGCGGTTGAGGGTGACTGTGGCCAGGAAAGGGTTTTTGGAATCATATGGCCTAAAAATAAATAACAAAGCAACACTTAAATGTGAAAATACAAGTAAAAATTGCTGACAATGTGAAGCCATTTGTTAACTTTAATAAGTCATTTATTTATTGATGCTGAATAAATAAATGACTTATTAAAGATGGGAGATGCCGAAACGCAACTCCCACATCCACTAGGGGTCAGAGAGTTTCACAGTGACCTCAAGTAAACTTTATAGTTGGTTATGAATGTAGGTGAAATGTGAGCATTGACCAAGCAGACAGCACTTAAGTGAGCGTCTCTGCTACAACACTTACGGCTTTTGGACCTCAAAACTCTTTAGACGACCGATCTCTCCTGTGAACACTTTGTTCATGTTGACGTCAGTGAGCTCCTTCAGCTCGTACTGCCGTATGCTGCAAAGGAAGATAACTTAAAGTTAGCCTTTTTTTTTAATACATCGCGACATAAACAGTGTAAATACTTTCTACATGAGGTTAATCTATTCAAGGAAGGACAGCTAACCTGAAAATCTGGCTGATTTATCTTACTGAAAAAATAAGTATAATGTGAAAATCTGAAAATTACTGATAATAATCTATTACTTAACTTTTACTTTAGAAGACATTGTTAGTGTTAACATGTTTAAATGCTTTTTTCTATCATCTGGTTAAAGTTCCCTTTAAGAGCTGGTAGACAAAAAGGTTCAATGTAAAGATGAAGACTAACTAAAAAGTAGTGAATTAACCTCGAGTCATCTCCCGAAGCTTCCACACCAAAGTGCTCACAGACGGCTGGCCAGAACTGCTCTCTCCATGAAATAAAGTCCTCTTCCAGACTGAAAGACAAAACCAGCCCAGTCAGCTTGTTCAACAAAGTATACTTCTTATTTTCAATGACAAATAAAATGTAGATTTAATTTTTTAAAATGTGTCCTAAATGAGAAAACACTCCAGGATGATGACAGACAGAAAACAGAGATGATTTTTTTTAATCAAAAATGTTGAGTTTGTCTGGAGAGTAGCATTACAGTGAAGGGTTTGTGTTATTTGTGCTGCACCAAGAGAAACGTCAGGTCACTTACTTGCCATCATCGTCCCCTAAACCAAGGTCAAAGATTCGCTTGGCCCCGAGTTCTTCCAGCCTTTTATCAACATATTTGCCCATTGCATTGTAGTGTTCATATGTCTTGTTGCCCAAAGCGAATACCTGGAGACAAAACAGGATATAGTGAGAAACGTGGTGGAAATGGTGCTGAGTGGTTTACAGTTATTAAAAGTTCTGAACAATTAATCTAAAAGTTGTTTTCAGGGAATTTAGTACAGAATAAAAACATGCCAAACTGAATAACCTCTGTGACTGTAATCTATGTAGTCGCTCTGAAACAGACCAGAGAGCCAACAGATAAAAACGTCGGAGGAAGGACGTGACTGTGCCTAAGAATTTAACTAGATTTCCTACAGTCAAGTTCTTCACTGATATGAGGCCAGAGGCGCTGCATCCTAACAATGACATAACACACAAAGCACTTTCATTCATGATGCACACAAAGACAAAATGAAGCTCATGCTATTGAAGCCTGTGTGCTGTGTCACAGACATGCAAACTGACATAGCATGACTCATAAAACAAAACAGGCTGTGAACATATGTGAGGAATGAAAACCAAAACTGAACTACTGTGAATCCCAGTAGAGAATATGAAGTCTATTAAATCAACTGAGCTCACTTGAGATGCAGCAATAAATGTGTTAACTCAAAGTCATTGAATTAATGATCGAACTGCCACTTTTTTCATAAAAATCTTTTTTTTTTTTTTATAGTTGCAGGTTCTCAATTGTGGGATTTAATAGGGGGTTATGTGTAATATTCAGTTTTCATTACTGTATAATCACCTGAAAAGAATCATTAGGTTTTTTTTTTAGTTTTTGTTAATTTAAAACAGGCTTTTTATATCTACAGGTACTGCGTATCCAACATCCAAGCACCGTGTTTCTACAGAAGTCCAGAACATTTTTTGTTTCGTGGCCACCGTAGTGAAGGCATTGCACTCAGCTAATACACCGTTAGATGCCACTAATATTATTTAACTGAGAAAATAGCTGATAGGTTAACGCACAATGAGTCGTTATTTGCAGCCCTACACCCACAGAACAGATAATGTAGCACAATCTATGTATGGTCACTGACATCATGCACTGTATGCATTTTGTGTCATGCTTATTAAATGTGAAATATAATTCTCTGTGGAGCCCTTAAAGTTTTTATGACAACCCCTAAGGCTCACACAATTCTCTGCATTCATGTAAGCTTGAACGTAACATGACCATAAAGACTCACAGTGTAGTTTAGTCCAGACAGGTCTTCGTCATCATTTTCCTGCAGCCAGTCATAGAAGTCCTGGGCATTATCTGTTGGGTCTCCTTCACCGTACGTGGCCATGCAAAAGATGGCGAGGGAGTTTTCAATCTCAGACAGACGGGACAGTTCCCCCTGAAACATGAGACATCAGAATTAAAAGGCAGTGAGTGCTGAACAGTTAACACTTTTAAGAAAGTTTGGCCTCGATATTTGAATTTAAGTTATTGGATCTTACATAATAATATAAAATGGATATAATCTATGCATACATTGGTTGTCATTGCTGGAAAACATTCTTGGATAAAGCCTGAGGTCTTGATATTGTACGCTTTGTATTATTGTCAGTGAAACAGCATACAGAGCGTGTGAGGTCCTTGGCTTTATCTGTTATTTATCTTTATTCATACGTGTCTGAACAGGTTTCATTTTAGCACGGTAAGTTTAGAGAGATCATATTACCTTGGCAGCAATAACAAACAGTCACATGGCTCATTGAGAATCTGCCATGGAATATGTATTACATCAGAGTTTTTAACACTACAATGATATTTTTCCCATGACACTATGACAAGTCATTGTGACAATCACTGGCAGTTTTAAGTAAAATCCAAAAGAATAAGACTAACAAGAGGCCCATCTCAACTCTGAGGCTTGTCTGTTCTTCCACTGATGCAAATTACCATGTCGTACTCCTCTGGATCGGCAGCCATTCCTTTCATGCCGTACCGCTGAGCGTCTTTGGACAGTCTGTTAGCAAATTCCTCTCCTGTGCCCGTCTGGGAGCCGTAGAACACGATGATGTTTTTGCCCTGGTTACAAACAGGCAAGACAAAACATTTACGGGTCATGTAAAGGCTTTCTTTCACAACTACAACAGAAAGCTTATTTGTCTTTCATGTCTACAGGATGCATTATAAAACACAGACCATGTGTGCAAGGACAACAGACACAGCATCTTTTGTAATTTAAACTAAAATATATTCACAATGCAAATCCTGAAATGCTCATTCCATCAAATATTTGATTCACGTCTACAATGCTGCCGTGATTCTTCATAACAAAGAAAAACAGCACTGGGGCCCGATGTTCTTTTCTGCCACCATCATGGTATCTGAACTATTTGTTGCAAAACCACATGATGCAAACCAAACCAAAAGCTTTTTTTTCCCCCCCTCAAGGCTGGCTCGGGCCATTAAAGTCAAAACAGTTTTTCTAAACGTAGCTCCATACAGTACAGTCACATTAGCAGGGAGACCATTGTAGTCATCATATCATCGTACTACGAGGGTACATTTGAGCATTTTACTGAATGTTGACATGACAGCTATGTGCTGTAGGTGGTCAGGGAATAAAAACAGAAACACAAATACATAAATGAAGCTGTTCAAATGAAACAACTTGAAAGTCACCCTACATGTTCAACATTCTTTATCTGCGACTCCAAATGGACTACAGCCTTCTTTAAAAACAAAAAACAAAAAAAAAAACCTGAGTAATGTTTTTACAGTAGAATGAATGAATTTACAGTACAGTACAGTTGACACCGGATATATATCTGAAGCAGAATGAAAGGTTAATTTACTGTAATGTATGGCTTGTTAAAACACCACTCACCGTTTTCTTCATTTTCTCGATGAAACTTGTCTCTTTCGTGGTGGGTGCTCTGGAAAAGAAAACAGAATAATAAGTCAGCCCCGATAATGTGAGTAAAAACTTTGTTCACCAAATATCAGCTGTAGGAAATACTGTATACATTAATCCAAACGGAAAAACACATTTGATTTTCTTTCCTCAGAAAATAGCTGCAGTCAGATAACCTTAATAGCGGAAAGGTGAAAGTACTCCTTAATGTGTAATGGTCTAAATAAAGCTTTGGTCTGCATAAACTTGAGCTGAATTCATGCCATAATGAAGAGTGAATGCCTGATAATAAATTAAAATATAGGTCTGTTTTCCTTACAGCTTAACAGACATTAAAAATGAATATTTAGTATTTAGCGTAACCAAAGAGAAGGTTAGAGAACACTGGAGCACAGTAAGCTCAGAGTGAGGCCAAGACAATCAATGATGTGTGTTTTAGAGAGCAAAAGGGGGAGAGAATCATGACTGATGAGACAGGTTACATTAAACAAGCTACTTTAGAGAGCTTGACTCTCATTCACTTGACTGTCATATTGACAAAGTGTACAGGGTCAGATTTAAGAGACCATCTGATTTTAAGTTGATACAAAGAAAGATAGTGCCACATATAGATAAGGATGGGGGCTGAAGGGTGGCTTGGGTTAACAATTAAAATGAAATGACGTATTAATTGTGGACAAAAACATGACAAACATTGTGCACACTGCGTTACAAAAACAAGGAAAAGCAGAGCTGTGACTCACTGTCACAGGCATTAGTCGCCTTATGTGCAAGCTCGTAAAAGGCGTGAGCATAGATAACAAAATGCTCAATATTAAAAAGAGCGTGAAGTGACTGACACCTAATCACTACGGGTTACACCTCATGGAAATTCTAAATCTTTATTCAGATCTGTCCAGGAAGTAATTACTGGACGTGAACAGATCAAAAAAAAAAAAGAAAGAAGGTAGACAGGAAGTAAAATCTATTATCAAGCTAAATAAAAGACAACACCGCTTCATTCAGCATCAAAGGTCTGAGTGGACATCTGCACTGAACAAGGGATAAAAACGCGAATGCATGTAAATCAGAAATAGCCTGCTTTTGGATATGTAAAATTTATATTCATCTGGCAGAAAAGAGACAACGCATTCATACAAGGAATGAATTCATTAGTAAGGAGTCACACACAGAGCAAAGTGTGAACTCCTGACTGAAATTTGAGAAAAGCCTTTGCCTCTTAAACTGAAGCAATCCTGACAGCTTTGGCAGGATCAGTGTGAACTGTTATCAGCTGAGCGTCTGCCTCGTCGGCTCCACAATCACTCAGCAGGCACGACTTCAGTTACCAGAGTTAAAAATCTCTGCAGCATCTCGACAACTGTGACAGCAAACACGAGGATCTTCAAAGAAAGATTTTCCTTTTGATCAGTAAACCAGCTCTTAGTCACCACTCCCGAATGTCGTGGGACTACTTTATGCAGCCTGAAAGTGACCAACATTATAAACAGGAATTAAAGATATCTGCCAGGAACTGCTACTTTGTCTGTAATAACATGCAAATGGTCTCATAATCTCGAACATCCTTTTCCATCCTGCACTCGCTCAAGTGAAAACACATGAAAACAAACTTGCGCATGCTGGTATTAAGTCATTGTTTGAGCCAAATAGTTCATTTATGTATACACACAGTCAAATTTTACTTTCCGTTCATTCATTTCCCTTCACCGACTAAACACCAAGTTCAGTCTTGCTCTGCAGTGCAGGCTCATTCAAACGTAGGGGTCTCCTTATGATGCTACAATCAATGACAGGTTTTTCATGGAATGAAATGCAAATTAAACTCATGCCACGACTGTTTACAGACTAAATTGAAACGTATGTGTAACACAATGATGGCTAACACGGTAACAGCATCTGAGGAGCTTGTGGAAAAAAAAAGAGGTGGGGGGCATTATGATTAAATTAAAGTGGGTTTGTAGTCAAACAGATTTTACGACCATCTGTTACATAACATGCAGGAGAAATTGTATTGTATCTTGCCAGTGTGTGCTCAAATAACCCACTGTGTGTAGAGTTAACTGTGGAAACAAGCCACCAGTTCATCCTACAAGAAGTTTCTTCTTAATATCTGGTAGCAATGGTTTTTAATACAATTTCAAGCATCTTTAAAAATCTCTTGTTGTTCCCGAGACTGACCAGTGATCATAACACTTCCACTCACCTTTCAGCAGCATCTCTCCTGTCTTCTGGCAGGGAGAAGACACAGCCCATGGCATGCAGCCCTGTAGCTCACCACTGCCACTAGCACCACTGGCTAGGCCACGCCGGGAACCACCACGCTCAAAATCAAAAGCGGGACGTTAACACTCCAGAACCACAAGATGGAAAAATAAAAACCCGGTCCAGAAAAGGCAGTCGTGGACACTCTCAGTGAGTGGAAGAGCTGTCTGCCTTCACCACAGAGGCTCCAACACGATCTGAACTCTGCCTCTTCCTGTGCTGCTCTCTGAAACCAGCGGCGTCTGTTCTCCACACACGCACGCACGCACACACACACACACACACACACACAGCCTACAAGCCCTGTCAGTGTCTGGCAACCACTGAGGACACAATGGTGGGAAACTGACTTTCCCATAAAATGTAGCCGAGCTGCAGACCCACACTTTTGACTCACACAAACACACACTGAAACACTCTTGAGCTGAAAATGCCTTCCTCCTCATCCCCGCCCCTTTTCCTCTCCGGTCTGAAAGGTGTTGGGAACGAAAAAGTCTACAAGATCCATTCTGAGGATTTTTGGCTGGTTATCAGAGCAACTCCACGGTGGACCACTGAAGAGTGTGTGTGTGTGTGGAAAGAGGGGAGGGGGGCGTCTGTGAATGGTAGTTTTTTTGTTTTTTTTTCTGAAGTATCCCCCGCCCCCATCTCACTGGAGGAGAGAGGGGAATGTCATTGCTATGGCAACCTCATTTATCATAAAAGGATTCCATTTGTGACACGGCCCTACTCCAATGGCAGAGCAGCTCAGCCCACACACACACACACACACACAGACACACACACACATACAGAAAAGAAAAACAGGGGAGTGGGGAAAAGAAAAACTCAGGGAAAAGAAAGGGTTGCTTGTCTTTTGCTTCAACTTTCCACCTTTGGAGAGGGCTTACAAAAGGAGCTTGGCTCGCCGTCTTCGCTTGCTCTCCAGGGAACTTTCAAAATGGGTTCAGGGCCAAAAACAAAAGCACAGGAAAGACATGGAAGACTACGCCCCCTTCATAACAGTTAGGTAATCACTGCTCTCTTTAAAAAAATGGGAGGGGAGACCAGCTCTATGCTCTCTTCCTGTATTCCCGCCCTGCACAGATACACACTCTTCCCCAAGGCAACACATGCTCTACAGGGGTCTTTCGGCCCTCTTTAGCCAACCTCTTGCATTCACACAAATGGTTTGGATCTCCCCCGCTCAACCTCCAACACTGTCTCCATTCACACAACCACGCAAGACCTCAGCCACACAGCGAGAGTGGCTGCCGCTGCTGCTGGCCCGTGGCTTTTACTCTAGTGACCAAAGAAAATTGTGTTGTGGTTGGGGAGGGACTAAAATCGTGGCCAATGGACGGAGAGTCCATTGAAACTAAGCCAGGCGTCTATAATTCCACTGATATGCGACGAGGGGAGGGAACAGAGAAAGAGAGGCTTACATGCACCAAGAGAAAGAGGCAGGCGGGGAAAGAGTGAGATCAGATAAGTTTCGGTGACAGAGGAGAGAGGGAGACAGACTGTGTTAAAGAGCACCGCAGGGGGAGAGAAAACAAAGGTCACTAGTGGAACGTTTACAATCCTTAAGCCGTGCACTCTCACACACTTCAAGGATCATATAGTGACAAAAAGTACACAGAAGTTGATGAGTTTCTTTCTAACTGTAATGTTCTTGCAGTAAAGACCTATTCTCACCAATCTTCTCTGTGCTGAACTACAGGCAAAGCCCAGTGAATATATTTAAAAAAAAGTTTTATTTCATAGATTTTTAACATCTACATTTAACATTATTTTACGCATATTTAGTGAATTGGCATTATTTAATTAATGATGAGCTTTTGCGTCATTTAGAAAAGGAACTAGTAAATGTTACGATACATCTTGCCTGCAATGTGAGGGATGGTTACGACTGGCGGGGTGATGTGAGGCCAAACACTGAGGTGATGTAACTGTTGAAGCAGACATTAAAATGAAAAGTCACTGTGCTTTTTCTTAACCCACAGCCCGAAACTTATTTAATTCAGTAAAAAAAAAAAAAAAATAAATAAAAAAATCAAGTTTATAGTTAACGCTAAGAGTAACCAGTCTTACACTATAGTATAGACAAAGATACTCAATGAAATATAACATGTCTTTTGCTATTCCATATGACTGCACAGTACTTTATAGCTTTTACATAATCTACATAAGTGAAAACAATTACTTACTTGATCTCAAAGTATAATTTTAAAATAAATAATACAAACAAAACACATATTTCCAAAGTAACAGGTCTGAAAGCAAACCTGTCCCAAGTATATGCAGAGTGAAAATAGGACGTCATCACTAATGCTGGGTTACAGCTCAGTGGAGAACCATGATGTCACAAAAATCTTCACTCAAAGTAAATATGACGCTTCTTTGAAAAGTTTCTTCAACAGAAACTATTGTCAATGGTGTAAAAAAAAAAAAAAAGTTTCTGGATGAATACAAGGTGCCATGTCAGCTAAGGTAAGGCTGCCCCTAAATACAAGATTAGAAAGTATGAGGGGAAATTATACAGATCACACACAAATAATTACACTTTTGTTTTTGCTCCCTTTTTCCCATGTGACAATATACTTTAAGAGATTTCTCACTGACACAGAGGAACTGTGTCACAGTAAAATTACACAATTGCGTCACACATCCACATTCATGAGAAGTGTGATTCCTAAAACGATGTCATCACGACATAGCTGCCCGTAGGAGCTTACAAGTATGACTCAGTGATGATACAGCATGGAGGAGGTTATTTTATCATTATTTCATGACCCGTTCCAACAGCCCGGTGTCATGCAACAGGAAAGTAAAAACAAGTGTTAAACACCAACTTCCAGATGTAAAAGGTAAGAGAGTGCATTTTTGAGAAATTGCTGTTAATGGCAGCCAAAATCTGCAACAACAACAACAAAAAAAAAGTGCGTTCAATATATCTTCTCTCAAATAATATTCCAAGAGCTGAACCCAGACTTTGATCAAACTTTGTATCAACAATGAATCTGTAAAATCAACACAACACCCGAACGCTATGAGATCTTTTTATTGACCAAAAGTAAAAGTACACACTATATGCTCAAGAGGTTCAATTGTTTCTCTACCTTTGCGCAGCCTTCCTTTTATCCTCCAAAACTGAATAAAAACCATGTATAACACTGAAGGGTACTCACGGTGTTTCGAGCTTCTTGAATTCGGGAATGGGCTCGGGCTTCTTGCGGGACATGAACCAATAAACGAGGAGGCCGGCAATCAGGGAGAAGAGAAAGAGGTCCAGGTTGCCGAAAAGAGGCTCCTCCTCACCCACCATGGGCTCGCTGTTGGCGGCGGTCTCAGCATCCATCTCGGTCGTGTCGGCACGCTACATGGGAACAGAATGAACACGACAATTAGACCTTGCGAAATAAATTTTAAAAGATTTACACTGCCAGAGGGGTTGTAGTTTGCAGTGGTAGTAAACTGGGCTGCATTACAATAAGAGAGGGCCATAATATTAGAAACATATTTCAGTAAAATGCGTGCTCAACAAAACTGCGACAACACACATGCTGCATGGAGCAACATAACTGCAAACATATGTGAGCACTATTCTACATGCCATACAATGACAGCCTTTTTTTGAAAGCATTACTGAACAACTGGCTATACATACTATAACATCGTGACCCTCTGCTTTCCATACATGAAGAATTTCTTGTGCATCGACAGCAGCTCTTTTCACACGGAGCAAACTTCATGTTCTGAGCTCTCGAGTTTCAGTTTGGTTCGAGGAGTGAACAGAGCGAGATCGGGCTATTGTTGTTCTGTGGAACTGGCTAATCCACAATGAGAAAACAAAATGTGACAGCCACGTCAAAGATTACTAAACAAAAAACACCAGCTTGTTCACCAATAAACTGCTGAGTCACTCTAAACATTAAGTAAACGTCTTCAACTACTATGTACAGAGGTACCTGCGTGTCAACCCTAGTACGTACATAAGTCACGATCACTTCAAGGGTAGAAAAACCTCACATCAAAAACACTTTCTGGTAACTGTTAAATAAAACATTTCAGACAAATCAGCATACTGCATTTGATGTGTAACATTTTCTCTAGTCACTTTCAAACCAAACCAGACACTACATTTCAGTTTTTAGGCCAATACTGACACTGACAGTTTTAACAATCTGGCCAATAATCACACCTTTTTGCATTAACACACATAATAAAACTAAAGTGAAAAACATCCTGATCAAAGGTGTTTTAGTTTAGAGTTGTAACATCATTTCTAAATGACATCTAGCATTTCTGTACAGACACAAATGTCTCTCTATTAGCTGACAGAAAAGATAATATCTGTGATTATCAGCCAAAATGTGTGTCTGGCCAACTTATAAACGGAGGTTTGAGGACTGACCTCGGGTGTCCTTGAAAGCAGCAACCCCACGCTGTCAGTTTATTAGGTTCACTTAGCTAAAACATCACTTTTTTTTATATTAAACTACAAATATAACGTCCATCCAATTTATATCAGAGATTATTGCAGTCGATCAGATGATTATTATGATATTAGTTGCAGGTAGACGCACCTACTAAACTGCCACGCCATGTTAAGTTTGATTATCCAGGAGCTAAAAGTATCAGTCTGATCCACTCTGTTGTGATACTATATGACACTAGTAACGTGTCACTAAGCACAACAGTCACCATGGATGTGCGTACTGATCTCCCTGCAGGGTTAGTTAGCAGCTTAAACTCCTGCAATGTGTCATATACATGTATATGGTAAGTATCCATAACAACAGCACAGCACAGGCAACTTGTATCTCATCATTTAATGACTAATTGTATATTTTCGGGTTGGTTTCACACACTCTAGTGTATTAAATTATTAAATAAGTGACTATTATTGGTAAATGGCCCTAATCTTATAGTTACAGTGTTCCTCTTAGGTTTTCCTGGTCTGGACAAGCAAGTAGTCACGTACCACTGTGGTTAAATCCTCCCACACTTGGCTCATACACTGTAGGGTACTCAAAGTGTTTCTGCCATGTGAGACTTTGGTTAGTTTCTAATAACGTCATATTATGGACAGGTCTTTAACAGGTGGTGCCTCAGGGGGAGTTGTGAATGATCAATGAATGAGACACACTGAACTTTAAAGCAAATAGTTGTGCAACCGTCGACACGGCAGAGGAGACCGGTTACACATGCCATGTACACACTAATTAGAGTAGTTGTGTTGGAGTCCAGTCATAGATAATCAGCTAATGAGTCGTTTCCACTTAGTAAACAATGTTAATGCTCAGACAAACCACAGACAGACAGCGGGGGAGAGGGGACTCAGGCCCCGGACTAATGTTACCCCCTTGAACCGTGACAACACAAGCTGAAAACATGATGAACTAAAGCATGACAAAGCTCGTCAAAGTTGGCGTGTTTTAACTCACACACACGCCAAAAACAAAACACATGATTCATGAAGTTAGCGTCAGTGTGCGCAACGCCGGAGCTCAACGCTTCACCGATGGAAAACTCAATGTCCCCTCGGGTTTTTAAAAAGTTTCTAAGGTCGGTGTGAATCTATCTTTGCCTAGGTGTAATCCCCACAGACTGCCAAGTGCTACAGGTCTGTGTAAAGCAGGTAAAAGCAGGTATGTGTCTTACCTTTGCCTCCCCTCTTTGTGTGTCACGCTCACACTGCTTGCTCGACGCGGAAGGAAACTTTACGCCATGGAGGGTCGTACCAAGTCGAGCCTAGCGGCGGGGGTGGACTGTTCCACTTTGAACGCCCACTCCATAAAATGTAGTCAAATTTTTGTTTTGTTTTTAACAAAAAATGCTGTGTATTTTATTTTATTTTTTTTTAAAGAAACGCTACTGTTAAAATTAAGTGTAATTATTTATAATTTCGATGTACGCGTGTGTAATTTGGACCGGTCTAGAAAGTCATTATCTAATGACACTCATGCTCATGTAACCCGGTACAACAAATAACTTTCAGCCATGGCTGTAGGCTGGGGTTCATGGTTATGTAATGTCAGCAGGAGAACAGACTGAAAGACAGACTCATCAAATGAGTCCTTATCATCTTAAATGGTGTTCATGTTCACAGTACCAAGGCTATATGTTAGATAGGCACGCTCAGATGTCCTGTGGAAGAAGACATTACTAAAAGACAAACAACAAACAAAAATAAATACATTTAGTGATAAAGGATGTTTGTAAGTTTGTTTGTTATCACAATGAAGTGCAAACATACTAGGAAACAAAGAGACAAAACAAAAAAGCCGTTGTGTGTTCTCTGTGTGTAGGTGGGCATCTGTTAACACAGTTACAAAATATATATTTGTACAATAAACAAATGTTGAACTAAAAAAAGTATATTTGTACAGTAAACAAATGTTTAGCTAAAAAAAGTAAGAGCTGTTGAGACGTCTTGAGGGCCTCCTCTGTGCTGAGATATAGTCAAGAAAGGGTTGCCATATCTGTTTAAACCTGCTTGCCTTCCCTGACAACTCATATCAGATCTTCTCCATGTGCAAAGTGCTAGATAACTCTTTTGCAATGATCAATCATCCCAATGGAGTCTGTGTATGACCTTTATAATGGATTAAGTGATGTCTTGAATTGATTTAACAGGAGTGTATACTCTGAAGACATTTCGTCTATGCTACTTCAAATATTTACACACTAATTTCATTCTCCCAGGCTGTCCTCAGGTTCAGCTGTCACTAAGCAGTAAAGTTTGTCAGGAGGGTTATACAATGTTCCCTCTAACATGATTCCTGATTTATTTAAAAGTTGAATGGCAGCAGTGCAAATCCATCCTGAATCTGATCAAATGAGGAAACTATATTTATTGGTTAATTACCAGACGTTTTCTTTTCTAAGCTAAAAGAACAATAACTAGCTGTGAAGGAGGGAATATGTGATTGTAACACATGGGGGATAAAATGCAAGTGTTCAGTAATTGAAGTGCTTTTTTATTTGATACCAAACCTTTAATGAGTTTTTGATGAGAAAACCAGTCCCTATAAATAAACCAAGAGGCCTTTTGGACTTATCTAAATTTACATATGGCCATATTACTGACAAAGGGGAAGTTCTCCAGTAGTCAATATCATTCATGAGTTTATCAATTATAATTTTATAGTTGAGTTCATAAAACAGCCTTGAATGTTCTTTATTTAGTCAGTAACTTTAACTGGAAGACTGCTGTGAAACTCAGGATCCTCACTCAGGGGCAATAATTCACAATTCTGCCAATTTATAGTGTAATTTATATTGTTAAATAAAATAAAAGTCCAATTCAGCGTAAAGAAAAAAAGATGCACAAATGCAGTTTTTAATACCTGCAGGGAAACTACACACCCACACATAATAACCCAGGAAAGGAATCAAAGTATTCACATACATGTATGCACAAGTACAAAATATGTAGACAGATTAAAAACACTTTCACAGAGGCGTCTAAGGTTATGAAATGATACATTTTATTGGAAAGTGCTCACTGTCTTTTATTTTCACTAATTATACAAAAACAAGAACATGGCGATACTGCAGAGCATAATTCAACCTTTAATGACAAATGAATAACATTTTTATATTTCTACTGTACATGTATTAGAATTAATAGCCAATACATGTATAATGATTTGAAAGCAAAACATAGCAGTGACATAGCAGTGAATGATGATATGAGCCTATTTGTAGAGGAGCATGCATTTAGACATGTTTTTATTAGTAAGTATCACAGTGTCTTTGATTTCCTGCTCTTGAGCTTTTGACGAACCACAGCGACGGTGGTAAAGAAGTTTCCCAGGAACAAAACTAGGAAGCAGAGCCCACACATCAAGACCTGGCATCATGTGAAACAGAGAGAACGTTACATGAGTAAGCATAAAAGCTTTACTGCATGATCATTTTCTTGATATATGGAGGGGATCAGGTGGGGATAATGTGTTCAGCAGTAATGCAGAGATACTTTTAAACATGTAAATACAAATACTTGAGGATCATCTCATAGAGAAACTATATTTACACAAAAAAATAATCAAAAAACAATTATGATAGGAATATAATAAAACATTTTAGTGGAGTAAACATACAGAATACACATAATAAGAAGTGTCAGTGCTGGCTAGAACCGGGTGAAATAGTTAAACTTGGTCATCATGAAAGTACTGACCTGCCATTCCTTACAGTCTGGGAGCTGAGCCATCCTGAAGAGGCACAGGCTATTGAAGAGCTGCCAGAACTACAAACACAAAACATGAAGACCTCATGAGGGCTTATTTTGTGGAACATGCTCTAGAATGCAACACAGAGACACGGTAAAGGCAAAACTGTTGCCCAGGAAAACCTAAACATTGTGTCAAGTCATGTCTACATTTTAGTCTAGAATGACATCAGCATTTTCAGTCAGTCTAAACCATGACAAAGCATGCTTTTTGATGCAAACTCAGCAGTAGTTTGAGGATAATTTTGAGTGATTTCAATGTGTTAGACTGTACTCACATGACCAAAAAAGAGGAAGGGCAAAAGAAACGTCAGCCCTTTCCACATCCAGGACTGAAATCCTTCTAAAAAAAAAAGGAACCAGAGAGTTCGAATCACTTTCTTTTTTACACCCACAGTTGTTGATGATGGAGACACATCCGTGACTCATGGAGCATCATCAATTCTCAAAACCGAACATTATTTTAGAAAAGATTTAATTATGCTGTGTCTGACTAAGTTCATCTGTGTTCTGTGTCCTTGGCCGGTGTATCTCACCCACGGTCAGATCCATGTTGTGTCTTTCTCCCAGAGCTCGTAATCTGTACAGACACCCGCTCTGATAATAGCACTGTAGACACTGAACAAAGCCTGTGTGTTTCAGATGAAAGAAATGCTGATGATTTAGAAAACTGAACCACAAATGTATTTCAAATATTTTGACTTACTTTGATACAAGGTGTAGGCAAGGAACTGGTTCCTGAATGTCTTGTACAGAATCCCATCTGGCCTTGGGTGTGAAAGGGTGGAACAAAATGCAATTTGAAGAATGTGTTTTTAGAATCAGCGGCAAGCATCATGTGACAAGAGATTTATTTTTTTAATGAATGAATTTCTTATACTTCCATTTCTTCTTAATCTATTTATGTTTTTTATCTTCTTCTACTCACCATGTTAGCATCACACCAGACAAAAAAGCTGAGACATAGTGATGAAAAACCCACCAGCCTTTGATTCTATGATACAGAACATGTTTTATTAGATATTTATACTATGTTTTGACACTTTTAAAGATGATCAATGACTAGATGCTTTTAATAATGTAAGAAGAGAAAGATCAGAGAGCTAAAAATATGTCTTTATGAAATATAGTGGCATTTTTTTTAGCACTGGCATGGCTGACCTGGAGCCGTTGGTGATGAGGATACTTTCCCTGATAGTTAGTGTACAATAGTACCAAACCAGCAGGAAATTGAGAATCGCATCAAGAAATCTGAAGTCAGGAACATAAGACAATTATTGAATTTAGTTATAGAGTGCATACAGTGTCTGTATGCCCATATGCTGATGAGACTTACCTGTAGCTCACAAAGAAATAGCATATGAAGGAGCACAGCAGCAGGAGGACTGTGAGGCACAGCTTGAACTTCTCATATTCATCTTTGTAGGCAAATCTAAAAAGGATGTGACAAAGCCAGATTTCATATACAGAACACGATTGTTTGAAATGAACAAAGAAAGAAATTCATCAGCCAAGGAAATGTTTGCTTTGGGCTATTGGAATCAGAAAATCAGTGTTGGCTCTGACGGTCGTTGCTTACTTTGACTGCTTGCTGAGAAGAGTCACATTCACATTTCCAAGAACCAGACTGAGATACAACCTGAAATATGAAACAATCATATTATTTTCTCATTTCCTTTCATATAAGGCAATCAATGAATCTATTTAACTTCTGGTTTCGATTAAATAGACATCATCACCCATTTTTCTGTGGAAGAAAAGCTTCCATTTCAAAGAAAGCATTTGGTCGCGTCTTTATCTTCTCTTTGATTTCATCCAGGGTCTTAGCATCTTCTTCTGATGGTCCTGTGCTACATCTGAAGGATGATATAAATGCATTAGAAAAGTCCACATTATTAACACAAATCCATGTGTTTGTGTGTGAGCTGAGAGAGGCCCACTTTATTCCACTGTGTCTGTACGTACCTCTTCACGAGGTGGGACACCTCCTTTAGTTTTCTGCGCTGACTGGAAATGGAGGAAGAGCAGCTGTTTTGTAGTTTGGAGATTTCATTCAGCTTCTGCAAGTACATTTGGTGTTTCTCCTGGACGAGAAGAGCATGAGGTGAAATAGATCATGTAGAATACAACAAGCGTTTAAACTTTTTGAACTATTTTGGAATATGGTACGTTACAATATAGAGCACAAACAAGATATTAAAGATATTAACAGGTATGTGTTAGTTCAACAAGAGGCTTCCTGGATATTGAAAACATTTCATCACAAAAGAAAACATTAAGCATGTCATATACAACTGCTCTATGTAAATAATCAGATACGGTAAGCTGGTTTAGGTCAATTTCTTACCTGCAGTTGTTGATACTCTTCTTCCAGACATTTCCACTCCTCCAGAATGACCGTTAAACCTTTGGACATTTTGTGAACACTAATCTTTCACTTAATTTACACTGCTATACTAGCAGAAAAGTCTTTAACCACCAAGAAAGGACTTGCACATAATGCTTTGTTGAAGTATTTCTCTCCAGGGTGTGTATCACATCTTCATGGTCGGTTTATTGCATAAGATGAACTTTGGCTGGGCCGAATGTGCAAGATTTTGACTTGGACATTGCACTGTGTAATCCCTCTGGTTAACATATTGTTCAGTAATCACTCACAGAGTTAAAAGCTATGTTACACACAGTGCAAGGACTAGAGGTATACATTTTTTTCCCTTTTCACCCAGCTTCCTGTGAGCTAGATGTTGTTTTGTGCATGCTATATCTATCATTACATGCTGTTTGTCACTTCCACAGTGGTACATTAGCGACATCTAGTGGATGAAAGGTCTAAATCTGTGAGCAACTCCCTTCACCATATACAGACTGGAGTTGAGTTGCAAGGCACAAATGACAAATTAATGGAAACAATAATACATTTAAAAAATACATATATATGTTTTGAATAGATTAATATGAAAATACTATATGTTCTTTCAAATAATAAATCCTGCACACAATAGACTAACAACAGCCTTGCACAGAGGTGTCGTTAATTAAACTTAACAAGCTGTAATCTCCTGGCATGTACAGCATCCTCAAATTAAAATTTAAACTTAAGATTTCGAAAAAAAACAACAATAAAAAACACATTTAATAATCATTTTATCCATGTATGGTTTGTAAACCTAAGTAAGGCATACTGACTAGATAGGGGTGTATAGATACAGGTAGGCTATACAGCATTTTCAGGCATATATGTATGTACATTATGAAATATGTTGTGTATTTTTTTAGATATTTTATTTCCTGGTGTAATTTCAACCGCATTGTTTATTGTTAGACTGATAAATAAAAAGAAACTGGAAGTGTCAACTGTACATTTTACATAAGATAGATAAGATAAGAAAGCCTGGCTTTTATTTAAGTTGCCATCTTATTCACTGCCAAACTTTTAAGTCTTGATCATCTTCTCTTGTACTTTTTAACCCCTGTATGTATGTATGTATAGCTGAATTGCTCTTTCATTTCTATTCTAATTGCTCTCAACTTCTTTTTCTTATTTCTTCTTATTTATTAGAACATTTTATAAATGTACAACTTAATGTTATTTATGTATTATCTATTTTGATGGATTAAGTTCATTGTTATCTATGTCTGTTTTTTAGTTGCTCTGTGAAGCACTTTGGGCTGCATATTTTCATTAAAGGTGGTACAGTATATTTTCAGCCGAGGACCCTTTGGATGAGAGACGAACAAAACATGTCACATTTTAATCCTGGCCTATAATATATATTTTTTATATTTACTTTATTCACCTTTTATTTCACCTTATTAACCTATTTATTTATTAGCTTATGTGTTTATGATTGAAAAAAAAAAGTTAATGCATAATTATTATTGGTTATTAAATGCCAAGAGCCAAAATGTCGACTGATTCGTACAAACGGAGTGCAAATGCCTCTGCTGTTTGTAGTTTCCCCCGATTATCTGCACTCTCACATTCACCTATATTTTGGTGAAAATTGTCAATGATTATGACAAGAATTGAGGGAACCCCCTGCAGTACCTCTGCGAACCCCCTAGGGGTCGTGGACCCCTGGTTGAACAGACTTATTAGAAGAGCGAGCTCTGTCCTGGACTGTCCTCTGGACTCCACAGAGGAAGTGGGTGAGAGGAGGATCATGGATACCACCTCTCACCCCCTACATGACACTGTGGGGTCTCTGAGCAGCTCCTTCAGCAGCAGACTGCTACACCCACAGTGTAAGAAGGAGAGGTTCCTGCTGCTGTCAGACTTTACAACACCTGCACCTGATCATGTTGTAGTCTCCTGTTCATGTCCCATTGCAATTTATTTCTATTTTATTTCATTTATACCTTGCAGTTATTATTTATATTAGGGTCACCACTCTTGCAATAATATTATTATTTGTATCATGGTCACTTTCTTTGCAATATTTCTTACACTATGGTCACTTTACATTACAATACTCTTTTTATATATCATGCCACTTTTATCCTCAGCACTTGTCTGTTTTGAAGGTTTTTTTATGTTTATTGTGTATGTTATAGATATTTCTGTCTGTTTAATGTTTTGTTTTTTGCCTTTTCTACTTTTTTCTAATTCTGTAGTGTATGCTACACTTTCCTCTGCTGCTGTAACAAGTACATTTCCCCGTGGTGGGATGAATAAAGTATATCTAATAAGTATATCTAATCTAATCTGAAGACCACTGAAATAAAGTTTTATTTTGAAATCTTCCAGCGGAAGTGCCTTGTTGACGCTGACAGCAGCCGGTGCGTGTTGTGACGGGGGGCAGTGTTGTAGCTGTAATGTAGCTGGGAGCAGAGGCAGGTCGGTGTATCTCCACACAAAGCAGCCTGCTCTACAGATTCCTGGACACTAACTAACTCATATTGAGACTGCTGAGACTAGTCCACTCAGAAAAACAGAGAGAAAAGCCGGAGGAAGGTAAGACTGATCTGGATTTACTAGCTCAGCAAACGTTAGTCTACGTTAGCTGTCGTGCTATCGTCAGTAAGCCGGTTCATGTTGTTGTTTGTGTTGATGGGAAGAAATGATGTTAATGTCAACTAATATATTAATATAAACAGTTAATACAACACTGAAAACAGCCCGAACTGTCCCTCTGACAATGAATGAGTAGACAGAGACAGTGTGACAGTAAACTAAGATATGTTTGTGCCTGATATATGAATAAACCTGTATTATTATGATAATAATAAACCTGTATGATTATGATCTAAGAATGACAAATCATTGATTGCAGTTATGATAAAGTAATTGTAAAGTATGAAAACCTCTGCTTGGTACAGTTTGTCACTGACAAAGAGTTATCTCCATTTATATCAATGTAAATGTGTTACTTTATGATTCAGGGCAGACTAACTAAACAGTTATTTTATTATTTTATTAAGTGATTAGTAACTTTGAAAAGTGGCAGCTCTGCTCTAGCTCTATCTAGTCTGTGACCTTAATGTTATCTAACATATTAATATAAACAGTTTCTCAGCCACAAAATAAAAGCCCACTCCACATACATCAACATAAATGTATTATTTTGGGATTGTGGCTGTTGTTTTTATTTTATTTTATTAAGTGATTAAGTGATGCAGTATCAGGAACAATCCCAGTGCGACACCTGTATATTATAAATCATTATTAACATTTATTAACATGTTCTTTCAGTATGTAAATATCATTACTTACATGCAATCTATTCATGCTGTGCATATACTGTAATATCTATGTTGTCTATACACAACACAACCTGCTGTATAATTCATATTTCACGCTTTGCACGATTGTCTGACTGTCTACAAATGTTAACATTGTTTCTATACATACAGTAGATACATATAAAATTATTTATATGCTTTTTATCTGTACATAATTTTTATGTTTACCTGGGTAGCTCCTTGTTTTTTCTAACTCTAAATGCTGACATCTATACATACATGAAAAGCGATGTGTAACCAGAGTCAAAGTCCTTGTGCAGGTACACACACCTGGCCAATAAAGTGATTCTGATTAATAACTTGGAAAAGTGGCAGCTCTGCTCTCACTCTTCCTGTATCTAGACAGAGACAGATGCAGACAGTGATCTAATATTAACTTTGAGTAGGTTGTGTTTGTTTTCCTGCAGATTGATAGAAGATGTGTGCTGCTGTGTACGTCCTGTCAACGGTAACGGGCTATGTGCTCACCTCTGCCCTGCTGCTGAAATGCCCCACACTTTTGCACCGGAGGAAGCGAGAGACTTTCCTCGGCAGGCACATTTCCCATCGTGGAGGTAAATCCATCGCTCTCATCCTGGTTTCAGCATGTATCTTGTTTGATTTTTGTTTTTCTTTCTCTCAAAATAACCCCCTTGAGTAAAAGGGTGTATGCCAGTATATTTAAAACTGTTGTTCAATAGTTAGCATGGTTATTATTCAGGAAGTGATGAGTTTGTATGAGTTTAGTTCTCACTGAAAGCTCATGTACAAAGTAAGAATTAGGCTGTTGACATTTATGTATATGTATTTATGTATATATGCATTTGCATGGTTTTGGTTATATTACACTGTTTTTACAGCTGTGCTTCCTTCAGACAGGAATTTCATTGTAGTTTATTATCTGTCATGCTGCAGTAGTTACTACAGGAAAGTTACATATACACAATTACTTGTCCAGGTATGGCTATGGGTGTTGCTGTTTGGCCGTTTCTAGCAGTGAGGGCAGTGTTCCTGCTGTGGGTCCCAAAAAATGCAAATATATGTTTTTAAAAAACGTTACCACGCTTCACATTTTTCTGTCTTTTCAGGAGCAGGTGAAAACCTGGAAAACACCATGGCAGCTTTCAAGCAGTGAGTAGAAACCGTCACAATGACAAAGCTCCTTTGATTTTCGCGTGTATGTGTGGTGCTTATACTTGTGATTGTGGGCAGCGTGTGTCATATGAGCTTGGAAGTGATCTGTTTGTGGTCCGTTTTGACTTCATCTTCAAGAGACAGGCAGCAACGCCTTAGATAACTGTCCATGTCAAAACCTCAGACGGCATACTTCTGCATATTGATTCCCTAATGGAGCCTGAAGTGAACTTCTTCATGATTTTATTGCATTTATTGTATGTGTTTCATAGTCACTGTTATTTGCTTGACCTCACTGACCTCGGCGTTTAGATTAATGATCAACAAATCCCCTCAGGTACAGTCATAAATACAGTATGTGTACTGTCTGTTTGTTCATGCAGCGCGGTGGATCTTGGCACTGACATGTTGGAGTTAGACTGCCACCTGACGAAAGACGAACAGGTAGTGGTTTCGCATGACGCCAACTTGCGGAGGTCCACCGGCATCAACGCCTACATCTCCGATACGGCATATGCTGTGAGTTACTGCGGTGTCCCCTCAGTCCCTTTCAACTCCAAATCTTGAATTGTTTTCCTGTCTTGTTTGGTTTTTCTAGGCAAGCTGAAAAAGTTTTATCATAATTGAATCTTGATTCGATAAATGAATTGGATCTTACAGTCTGAATTAAAGGTTTCCGTGTGGAGTTTTAGACCTCTGGCAGTGCTATGAGTACCTGGCTGTTTGTGTTCAGTTACACCAGAAGAGAAAAGCAAGACTGTTAGCCAGTAAACATTGATATAGACAATGCTGGAGTTAGACTACTTAAGGAGTCAGTTTTGCAGATGTTCTATAAAGGAAGGAAATGTACTCGGTACATTTGTTGAACGTCAAAAATACAAACCGCAAACAAAACCTTTTAGGTCCCTTTAACACGTTAAAGACATAAGGGTATGTTTGGAGCTACAATTTGTTTGTGTCTAGACTTTGTGAATGAGGCAACAGCACAGATGGATCATGCTTTGATCATGTGAGATCTATACCAAGTCACCTGATAGGTCACATGATGACCTTTTGCCTGATTTCAAAACAATCTGAACCATCAGATATTTTTGGTGAGTCAGCGCATTAATCTGCGTTGCTCTGTTCCCCACATCTTGACGGGGCTACACTTTTGTTTCCCATGAAGAACTTGATATCACACTGATTTGTGGAACGATAAGCTTCACAGTTTTACTGCTCTGTGGCCTTGTAGTACAGAGAAGCCTTTGTCGTACCCTCGCTGGGCTCCTACCTTACACCTTTTAGTCACACCCATGTTACATCCACCGGTTCTGACTATCAGCAGCATTTCCTGTCCATTAACCACTGCTGACTGCTGTCAAAGTCAACTTTATTGTCAATGCTGCTATGTGTACAGGACATACAGAGCATCGAAATTGCGTTTCTCTCTTGTCTAAAACAGTATGGACACAAGTGTAGTAAAAGATGTAAAAAGAAAAGTATATAAAATATATATATATATAATAAAGATGTACAAATCTAAAAAATATATACAGCAAAAGACATCTGTGAGGCAATATGGTTGCTATAAATATAAGTATGGTGATATGGTTTACATTATATATGTACAGTCAACAATAAAAAAATATTTGAAATATTTAAACATTAGACTGTACACAGTGCAAATGTGTTCTCTTTGCAGGAGCTCCCTTCGTACCTCTGCAAGCTGGGTGTAACTTTTCAGAGGGGTGAGCATCACATAAACACACATGGCTGCAAAATGCAAACAACACCCACATACAGATGCATATCAGCAACATCAGTGATCGGAGTGTTCCTCAGGGATATCACATAAATGTTGAAGTTTTAAGTTACAAAGATCTACTGTGTTTATTCAGCAGATAACATAGTTTAGCTTTACAGTCTTTTGGAAAAGAAAGGCCACAGTTAAAACGATACATACACTTTGGGTCAGCGTGCCCTCACTTGTCATTCTCAGTATGACATGAAGCTGCCTGAACTTGCCTAACTTAACTCGTCCTTGTTTTTTCAGAGTGTTTCTGTGAGGGGGGAGAAGACAAACGCATCCCTCTCCTCAGGGACGTTTTTGATGCATTTCCTAATACGCCTGTCAACATCGACATCAAGGTCAACAATGACACACTCATCAAAAAGGTTTGTGTGTGTGTGTGTGTGTGTGTGTGTGTGTGTGTGTGTGTGTGTGTGTGTGCGTGCGTGTGTGTGTGCATCTCCTCCTGATTTTTTTGGTCCTTCAAACCGCTTTTAAAACAACATTTTCTCTCCGTTGTTTTTTTTTTGCTTATTTCCCATGTCATGTCAACAGGCAGGCGTTAAAATTAAGATCCATCCTTCACTGAGTTAGAAAGTTATGACAATATCTGGAGCAAGAGGAAGGTCAGGCATTAGAGAGGCAGCGGGGAAGCATTTTTAGATTCAAAGATTTTATTTGAACCAAACCAGAGTTTTGTTGAAACAGTGGAAAGACAAAACCAAAGGTTTTGGTGAATTTTAGTTTGTTTCTGTCGAATTTGATTGACACATTACAAAATAGACTTAATGTTTTCGTCAATGCAGTCTGGTTGCTGTGAACGCAGCGATATATAACTGCTGTTTCTGGTTAAACAAAAAGTTTTTTCTCTGTTGTCAGACACTTATCCTAACAGTCTGAGCCTGTCGGTGGCAAAAACAAGCACTTTTAGTGGACGTACATCAACACTGCACAGTTGCTCTGGATTATGTTTCAGACAGTTTCATGACTGCAGCACTCTCTTTCAATACTTTCAAACCTAACTGCATGCTCCTCAGTCATCAAAAACAGTTGGCCGTATTGAATGACACCATAACAATTTTGATTTGTGTTTCTCATCAGTGCTTCATGTTTGTTTCTGTAATAATGACTGACTGTTAATTTACTGTTGCAGGTCTCTGAGCTGGTGGTTAAGTACGACAGAGAGCATCTGACTGTCTGGGGCAACTCCAGCAACCAGGTTGTAAAGAAGTGTTACCAAGAAGTACGTATACATGAAATTTAAAGCTCAGTTTACCTTTAAAAACACTTGCACTTATTAGTATTATCTCCATCTCGTGGGCCTTATACGGGCATTTCTATGCTATTATAAGTACTAAATCTGTGATATACTGTAGGTGTCTCACTGTCGAATACATTTCAGACATGTAGAGTATAGATTCATTCACTGAATTCAAGAGAGAGGACCCTAAATTCAGGTTGTATGTTCGTGTTTTGCAGAACCCTCGTATTCCAGTCTTATTCAGCCTTCCCAGAGTGTTGCAGCTGTTAGGCCTTTTCTACACTGGTCTCCTGCCGTTTGTTCCCCTCAAGGAGCAGTTTCTGGAGATCCCTATGCCCTCTATTATCAACAAGTAGGTATACACACACATATACCCATAAAAATACCAATAGGATTCAATTAAAAAAAGAGATGCACTTATAGAGCTTTTTGGGGGAACAAGTTCGACACTGGTACAAGTCCTCTACAGTTCTCGTTTGTCAGTATGATACAGTAACACAACACTCCACCACAGGTGATCAGTGTCAGTATACAGGTACACAACATTTGATAGCAGTAGGTCGGTAGGCTTTGTCCTTCTTCGGTGTGGCTCAGGTCAACAACCAAACTCTAAAACTCGGAACAGGAACATAGCTATTGTTAAATTGACAGTGCTGGTCAAAGAGCCGTGTCACAGATGACTAAATTCCAAGATCTTACCTAAAAAGGTAAAATTGGCATTGACGACACTTTTTATGGCTGCTGCTCATTAATTAGCCAGAGGTAATAGTGCCCTTAATGTCACAGTTTGATCTCTGTTGGTAGTTGAGTGGTGATAATTGTTTTCGTCAGAGGGAACAATTTGTTTAACTGAGCTTTAAGGTTCATTATCGACCTTAGACACACGGGAGTTTGAGGCAAACTAATGTCAACACAGTGTCTATTTGCTGGAACATTTCCTGACCTTTCAGCCACATCTTCATCAGGAGATAAGGACAAACCTCAAACCATATTTAACTGTATAAGTCAGCTCTATGTGTTGCTGAAGGCCAAGAGATGTGGCTGAAAGCTCTGGAAACGTTGATGTCGACGCAATAGTGATTTTTCATTGTTCTCTTTAATTAAACGTCCTTGTACTAAAAATGGCAAGAGCTCCCCAACTTCCTTGGCTCAGGTGTACCCAGTTCACCGCTCGACTCTTTACTCTCTGCTTTGTGTCCTTTCTGTCTCTGTTATCTAGGCCACGATGGTGTTTGAAAGATGATCTCACTCACTAATTAAGTCATTGAAAGAAACATTTACAACCCTGGCCTGTAGACGTGTGTGTTAGTGAGTTGTAAACATAAAGGTCATAGAGCAGATTAGACATGCTAAACATTTGTTAGGGATTAACAACAACTGCAAGTCCATCCACAAACACTCTCACAGTCTTATTTTACCTACACGTATCACCAAACTGTGCTCGACAAGTTCTTATGTCATTATTTTTTGTTTGACATCTGTTTGGTACATTTTCTCCTCTGGCTGTTGCATTTGCATCTACTTTTGTCATGTCTGTATCAATTACGCCGGAGGGATGTCACACTTTGCCTCATTTACTTTTCATGTTTTTTCTTTCAGACTTAAGGATCCCAGCAGATTAACAAGGAGTCAGCGAATCATCACCTGGCTGGCAGACACGTAAGTCACTAATTTGTCCTCTTTTTGTTGATGACGGAGCATCTGTGGGTCACTATTTTAAACTTTTGCACCTGTATAGCCGGGCTTTTTATTTGTGACTACTACTCTGAACATAGACACTGGGGTCTCGTTACAAAATAAAACACACACACGCTTTTACAACTATACAAGTAAACTTCTGTCTAGCTTTGCTATGCTTGCAGTTTTTGCCTGCAGTGTTTATTTTTTCTCTTGCAGTTTGCTGATGAGGAAAGCTTTGTTTGAGCATCTAACTGCCCGGGGAATACAGGTAAAGCTGCTTTTGTGTACCTGTTGTTATATAGTACGAGGAAAGCCTCTATATATGGATGATAAAATACAGTGTGTGTGCAAAATGATGAATGTACATAGTGTAGGAGTAATAACTGTACTCTGTTCTCTGAGCTCCAGACCTCTTTGCTTACATTATAGGGTCTTTTTATATACAACGCTGTATCCAGTGTTGACATGAACATAGCAACTACAGACATATAAATGTGACTTTATCTGTTTTATCTTCCAAGAATGACTTTTCATAGTATAAAATATCAATACCGAGCCTGTCTGCATGCTGAGAGCTGTTTGTTGTGGTTGCACTGTTACGCTGTAGTTAAGAGCAGTTACTGGGAAATGTTCCTGCACATTCAAAAATAGGCTAGAGTGGCTGCAAACGCTGCTGTTGGACTACAGAAGCATTCTTGAGCCTCGTGTGACTCCCTCTGCCGTGATGTGATGTGTGCGTGCGTGCATCTGGTTTCAGGTCTACATTTGGGTGCTGAATGACGAGGAGGACTTCAAGAGGGCGTTTGACTTGGGAGCCACGGGAGTTATGACAGATTTTCCCACCAGGCTTAAAGACTTCATGGACAGGAATGGCATTTCTAAACCCCAGTGACCTGCCAAAATCTACCTCAACCCTCCCCCCACGCCAGTGATTATCCTTCAACCTGACTTGACCTGCCAACAAAACCACCCCCCGCACCCCCTCCGCGCACCCACTTTCATGCATTCCAGCAGGGTTGCTGCTCTCGCACTGCGTATTACAATCGGTAGGGATCTCCATCACGTTCTGCATCCTGCGCTGGTTTAAGGACACTCTCCTGTATCTCCTTTTAAGTGGTGTTCTTTCTAGATTCTTTGTCCCTCACGGCACACCTATCAGTATGACAGTGCTGCTTCAAATAACACAATCTCATAAAATGGCCATTCAAATATAGTGTTTGCAAGTCTTATCGGTCTTGAATTTCACAATATTGACTTGTTTTAAAGTTTTACTGATGTAAAAACATTGATTTCGCAGAAAATAATGTTTGCAGTATTGCTGCATTGGGCCAGTAAAAACACCAGCAGCTACATTTTTTTTTTTATGTTGTCATGTCATGTTAATTCACCAGCAGCTCTAAAGTTTTTGTTTTCTTGCATTTTTGTTGGCACATGCAATAATTCACTATTGTGTTGTAAAGTAACCTTTCTTTGTGTGCCAGATCCATCCAAAAAGTCATAAATAACAGGGTGTAGACACAAGTCCTGGGTGGGTAGAGCCACTGCTGCATATTTAAAATTGACCTTTTTCACAGCACTTTGATATGAAATAGTAGGGACAGCGCTGTTGTTACCAATGATACTAATTAAAGTCCAGTGAGCCGACATGCACCACAGCAGCACCCTGACTCTGTTTGACCTGAATGGAACTGAACCTTAATTAGTATCATTGTGTTTACTGTTTCATGTCTAAATGGCTGCTGCTATTCAAAGGCTGTTTAAATCACTGTTTTTATATATTATTTCTATATATATATCTATCTATCTGATCTTATATATATATATATTATATATATATAATATAATATTATATATATAAATGTATATATGTTGTTCTTCTGATGATATGTTGTATGTTATATTGTTTATGTGTGGTTACTTAGTCTCTAGTTTTCCTCTGAATCAAATCAAACGGCTGAGCCATTGTTTGTGTATTAGAGAGATTTTGCACAAACTAAGAAAGTTTATAATGTTTAAGTGATGATTTATACATTCGTAAGGTGATCCTAAACAACTTTGAACTTCATATTTTTGAGAAATATGAACGCGTTGAATGCGCAGGCTTTAAATTGTATTAGCAATACAGTAGAAGCACTGACACGTGTTGATTGGTTGCTTCATTGCAGTGACTTGAAATTGAAATATATTAGAGTATATAAGACAGTGGTTGTTTTGCAATTCCTGACTGTGGGTGTCACAGTTTGAAAAGTGTAAAGATTATTCGGGATTATTATAATCCAAACTTGTGACCACACACTGAGGAACATTAATGAATGTAGTATTGGATGAATGTATTGATGAATGGTATTTTACAGTCAAAAACAATATTGCTGTTTAGTTTTCTTTGCTTTCTTGTGGGACAATGTATAGTAGTGCTGTTACTGGATGGTTTTCATGTGTGAAATAGTGTGCAAGTATAATTACTGATTTGACAATGTTAAGAGAACACTTGCAGGTCCAAAGATAATAATTATTTTTTGAAAAGAAAAAAAAAAGAAGACGTATGATCTGACATTAATGAATATATTGATTATGTTACATGTGCTGTACTGAATGGACATTTGTTTTGCATGCTTAGATGAATATTTGTTAAGCTGTTTGAATATGTTGTGAAGTTCAAGTTCAAGTCAACTTTAGTGTCAATGCTGCTATATGTACAGGACATACAGAGTATTGAAATTCGTTTCCCTCTTATCCCGTGCAAACAGCATAAACATGACATATAAAAATGCCTTATCCCACATTAATACTTTATGGAATTAAATGTGATTTGATAGTTATTGAACAGGTACTTTTCTTTTCTTCTTTTTTTTTATCAATAAACACTGAAATATTGTGTATGTATAGTATAATAGCAGCTTAGATAAATATTTGATGAACACCTGTAGACTGACAGGAGATGGCGCTGCAGACTGGAGGGATTTTTTTCCTCAATAAAGGGAAAAAGTGAATGATACTGGACCTGTTTTCTTACATCAGCACCGATATTTTTGATACTCATTTCTACGGTAATTGATAAAGTCTTTGTGCTCATCCCCAACTTTGGTCTTCTTTCATAAAACTACACACGCGGTGCACAATCTAGAGAAGTTAGTAAAAAAATAAAAATAAAGTGAGTTTCCACTGAGCCTATTGGTTAATCGCTTTTTACCGTCGACCAATAGGCTCAGTGTTGCTATGCCTTATCGGTTAGCTGATTGGCTGATACGGCTGTCAGTTATCCATCAGGTCAACGGCTTTTCTTTTTTTTTTTCTTTTGGCCAACTCGTAAATTTGAGCGTCAAGATAGTTCACGTCCTACAAGTACACTTTATATTAGTGGCTGGGCTCCCTCTACGAGCATTAAAGTAATAATAATATTTAATATATTAAATACTATTTGATCAAAATACCGAGCAGGGTTGTGGTCGTTAGCAACCGTGCTGCTGTTATTTGAATGCTCTTGTGATAGTGACCGTCTTGTTTGAGCTGGTTTCGTTTTTTATAAAAACCGCGAACACGACTCAAGACAGCCATGACTAACAAAAACAACACAATGACAGCAAAATCCATACAGAGTTCATTAACTGACTGTGTAATTAATTCATATTAAAATGTAATATAAGTAATAAAATCAACAAACGGCTATGGCAAACATCCGCCACTAACTCACACTGAGCATGCGCGGTACGATGTTTTGCCATCATAACTTAGTGTTTGTACGTGTTTACAACAGTGTACGTTTCAAACAACGTCGCTAAACGCCTTAAACGAAACATAAGGAATCAACACATCAATGCACCACGCCATTTGTAATCAAATAAGCCGTCCTAAAGCGTATGACGGGTGTTTGTGCAAACCGGGAAGTGTTGAGGAGTGAACCCTCTCGCTCCGGCTGGTCGCTTCATCGCTCTCATCCTCTCTGTCTCCTCTAAACTCTGCTGGGCATCATCGCGCGTCAAAACATTGCGTCTCTGCAGGACTTGTCAGGGCCAGAGAGGAGAGGAAGAAGAAGAAGAAGAGGAAGAAGAAGAAGAGCAAATTTGCCAGGGAAGGAATGCGAAAGGGGGTTTAAGGATTGGCACTGCCACGAGGAAAAACGAGGAGGTGCGACATTTCCTAGGCTACGTGGAGATCCGTTTTTTCTCCCCTCCAAAGGTAAAATGTTTTCCTCTGCGTTATTTTTCACTGTGGTGCATATTTGTTTTTGTGATGAGGCTCATTCCTGCGTCGATGCTGTCATACACAGCTTTGTGCAACACTTTTTTAAAAACCCGAGGTAACTTTTAATACAGACTGCAGGTACGCATGCTGTAATATCACAATAATAACAACTTTATTGATTTGTTTATACCATGACTGTCATGACTATATTTCATGCCTGGGCTGGTGTTTTCTCCCTGGATGGGATGCTGAGGTCCACTCCGCAGTGGAGCTACAATATCTAGTGGTTATTATTAGGACACATGCTGTTTGTGGTGGCAGTCCCGCACGTATGCGCCATCATCCTCCTGTGTGTGCGCGCACATAGCCGTGATGGCGCACGTCAGCGGCGATCAATGCGGTTTATCGTGTAATACGCTCATGTGATTATAAACTCTGACGACAACCACCTGATTGTCATCGATCTGCCCAAGTCACTGCAGATGTTAAAGCTATTTTTTCATAGTGTGTGTGTGCATGTGTGTATGTGTGTGTGTGGGTGTGTGTGAGTAAGTGTGTGTGTGTGTGAGTGTGTGTGAGTAAGTGTGTTTGTGTGTGTGAGTGTGTGTTTCAGCATTACTGAGCTGAGGCATCCCCGCCATCTGTGCTCTGTGTGGTGGCTGAAGTTCTGCCCCAGATGAAGTGCGCCACTGCCTGTGACCTGATTCATACCAATAATCACACACACACACTCACACACACTCACACACACACACACACACACACACACACAGTGTGTTGATGTGTATTTACTGAAGTGTTGAGGCCTTGCCATCCCACAAAATGCTCCATTTCCGCCACCAAAACATCTACTAAATAAAGTGAGTCCATATAGACAGTTTAAGAACAGGCACTTTTATCAAGTCACAACCTTTGCTCTCTTTGCGATCTATTTTCATTGCAGGGCGTGCATGCAGATAGTTAATGACCACGCGAGGAGTCGATACACAGAGATCGAAGATGTTGTGTTCTGGGAGTTGCAGAGCAGGCCTTGAAACGGGATCTTTCACAGGCATAAACAAAAGTTGTGTACAGTGTGTCCTGCCTGTAGTTTCTCTCTTTGACACATCGCCCCCTTTGTTTGTTGTCACTTTTTATGACACTTTCACTGTTCACTTTCGTCTGATAACCGCACACAGAGGAGGGAGATACAGAGCTGCTTCTTCTTTGTAGAGGACGAAACTGAGACAGACTGAAGAAAATTAGAAGTGAGTACAGATCAAACATAGTAACAGTAACCAGACACACACACCTGGGATGCAGGAGCATCGCTTCATCAGTGAGATTTGATATGGAGAGGGGGAGGAGAGAGGAGTTTTATTTTTTTCCTCCTCTACTCAGTGATGTCATGCTGCTGTATTGGCCTTGGTTTATGACTGAATGGAGAGCAGCGTGAAAGTACATGAAGTACAGAAATCGTAGCTCGTGGACAGTGTTGCACTGATGAGACAACACACACTCTTCCATCTTTACTCCTCTGCTCGTTTCAACTCCCCGTCCCTGTCCGACTCTCATCCCCTCTGTCTTTCTCCTGCTCTCGATCTTTGTCAGGAGCAGCATCAGCAGCGGCAGCATCAGTGCGTTACATAACAAAGGTTTTTTTGTTGGGACACAAGGGCCCTTTTGGCTGTTGAGACTCGTGGCACGTAGCCTTTTGTGATGACACCCAGAAATGACCAGAATGGACAGCTCGGTGACCTCAAACCACCCGTGGCAGTGCCGATGAATGGACAGAGTAACAGCAGACAAAGTAAATATACAAACAGGCTGGGAGGCGTAGAGACAGACGAAGAGAAGACACACGCAGGCAGGCTGAAAGATAAACCGAAGGAAGAGGGACACACACTGAGGTTGTGCAGACAGTCTCCATCCTGATAACATTTTCCTGCTGTTTGGATCGTCGCGATCAGTTCCTCCAGTCATCTGATCATTTATACGATTTGTTATTCTGTCAAAGTTTTTCTTTTTTTCAGTGCTAAGCAGTCCGGATTGACTCTTTGCGTCAGCGTTTTACAGCTCGTCAGCAACCTCCTCCCCACAAACAATGTTGCCTTGCAAAATAACGTCCTCCCACTCCAGACGAGTGTTTGTCTCGTTCTTGGAAACTAATTGTTGTAAAATGTCAAACAGCGTCACAGTTCAGCCTCAAACAGGTCCAGGACAGTTTTATGTGTTTAATGTGCTACTAAGTTCCTGCTCTCTCTTTGTACTTCATGTTTAGTGGCCTTCTCTTTTTCACAGTTACTTATTTTCTTTGTTCAATGTTGTGAGTCAGCCACTAGAAAATGTGTGCAAATTAAACCTAAAGAAGCTTCTGATTGTGGTAACATATAGGCCATAATGCTGAAACTGCAAAACTGCAGCTTAATTAAACATCTCTATGGTTATTTTCATTATCACTCACAGGCTCTCTTGGCTTTTTTGTCCGTAAAATGTCAGAACAGATTTTGTCAGGAGTATCAGAATGTCTTGTTTTGTCCACTGACGGTATAAACAATGGGCAGCCTATGCGTGATGTCACCCACAGGTTTCTGAAGAGCCATACTGAAGCTAAAAATCTGTGGTGCCGCCATCTTGGCAGCCCTCTTCTGCCTCCCAGCTAATAAAGCAGCTTAAAATCGGCAAAGACATGGATCATTGGCGGACCAGAGCCGAGCTGAATGCCATCTGGGTGATCATATAAGCAATCTGTAAAGGCCCTGTCAATCAAAATGTTCACGCTGTTAATTATATGTAATTTTAAGCCATAATATAATTTGAACATGTGAGTTAAATAGAAATTCAGCTGCAGTACAGTTGTCATGAACAAGGAAAGTAGCTACAGAGACTCAAACTGTTTTTCTACCAGGCATTTTAATATGGGGATGTATGGAGATTGACTCCCTTCAGGAGCCAGGATCAAGTTTTCAAGATCAGTTTTTGGCACTTCCACATTGGCTTCATTTCACAACCACAGAGGTTGGTGTTTGGTTTTGTCCGACCTAAAAGATGTTCAGCTTACAGTGATAAAAAAAACAACAAAAAAAACAGCGAATCATGACAGAGGAACTAATGCGTGGATATTTTTATGACATAATCAATAAACTGATTATCAGAATATTTCATCATACAATGACAATATTACGTTGTATTTTTAATCATATGAGTAAGAGGTATCAGTTTTCATCTAAAGCCACTGACCAGCCCTCTGTTGTTATGGCAGTAATAAAGTGATTCTTCAGAGATAATACACGGAGAAGACTCCACATGGATTATGTTTGACCCATGACGAAGTGCAATACTATAATCCAGCACCACTGTAGAAGATAGATTAGTACCATGATACCGCTATACATCGGCATGCTGACAGTTTAGTGTAACAGCATCCTGCAGAGCTCTCTCTACAGCTGAGAGTTCAAGTAAACATCTTGCCAGGTCAGCTGTGATGGACAGGTTCTCGTCTATACATATCTATCTATACACATTTACACTGTTTAGATGGTCATTTATATCTTTAGTAATTGTAGCAAGTGCAGTGGTAAGGCCTAGAAGAAGAAGCTTAAATTTAATGTAAGTTAAAGTTTGAAGCTTCCCAGATTACTTACAGTAACTAGTACAGTACAAAGTGTATCAAGACTAATTACTGAGCTATAATCAGGCAGCTTTATGCAGATTTTCTTGATTGTTTTTTCGATAAAATTTCTTTATATTGTTTTTTGGTCTGACCAACAGTCTAGAAATAAAATATATTAAACTTACTATTACATAAAACTCAATGAAGCAGCTACATAGAAAATAATCTAAAAGATTTAAGTGGCAAATGTCTCTAATTAGATCACAGTTGAGGTGTCCATTCTGTATAGCACTCAAATCACAGAGGACTGGAGGCTACATACACTTCCTTGTCCTCAGTCCTGAAACGACCGAGAGGATAAAACATGCTTTGGGTTAAACATCAGTGTGTGTGTGTGTGTGTCAGAGGTCAATTCTGACAACTGTACTGAGCGTGTCTTTGTGCCCCAATCCCACGCCGCTGGCACCGAGTCAGAGGAGAGAAAACAAGGGCACGTCTCACTGCCTTATTTATTTATATCCTCCCCGGTCCTTCCCATCAGCACTGGATCCTTTATCAGCCTCTGTCCGACACTAAAAACAATCATATTGCAGAGCAGTAAAGTAAAGAATCTCTCTCTCTCTCTATCGTGTTTGTCTTGAACTCACTCAGGCCTCCTGCTCCCATTCAGTATTTTATTAGTTTTTCCAGATGGTTCAGTAAAGACAGACAGGAAGTAGACGAGACAGAACGGGACAGCGTTATGTGAAGGTGATGAAACGGCTCATAAAAAACAACTTATAGAAATTGTCATTGTTCTTTATACTGTAGAGAAAAAGTCTGTTTTAAATCAGGTAAGAACAGTAGCTGAATGTAGACAACATAATATCCTGTTGTGGTGAGGCTCCTCAACAACTTAATAGAAAGTAGCACTGGGGAATAAAACTAGATTACATTTTGTGATAGGTTGTGTATCAGTGCTGAAATCACAATTAAAGTTGCATTAAGCAATAAAAACACACTGCAGCATAAGGTAGAGGAGAGCCCCCCTGAAGCATTTAGTCTGTCCTGTACAGTTAGTCAAAACACACTCCTGCCCTCCTGGCCCCGAGCCTTTGGGATGGCTTCCCAGGCCAGCTCACTAATCTTCTCAGTCACCAGGGCACACCAGCAAAAGTATTTTAAGGGCTCGGTCTATTTGGATATCATGGAGCGAGCAGAGCACGATCCTCACAGTTGTGCTCGGCTAAGCAGATTATCTCAGCAGCCTCATAGACTTAAACACAGAATGAGAGCTAGCCCTGCTGGCAGTGTGCATTATACAAACTGGACTCAGTGCAGAATGGTTTTTACCACCAGCTGCAACCAATCATTAGTTTTATTATCAATTGTCTGCCATATTTTCCTTAGTTAATTCATTCATCGCTTGGTCCAAGCTGACATTTAAAAATGTCCAACCAACAGTCCAAAACCCAAAGGTATTCAGTTTACAGTGATATAAAACAGAGGAAATCTTTAGGTTTGAGAAGCTGGAGCCAGACAATGTTGCTCAATCAAGACTAATGCCATGACATAATCCCACTGACATAAAGAATGGACTATGTATGGGTTTTCTTTATTTTTATTTTTTAATTTAGAAGAGATACAGCACATTATATAAATACATAAAAAATTAGTTTTCTTTAACCTTATTCAAGATTTACATCTTCTTTACCCCACACACCTTTCTAAAAACATATTCATGAACCCAACATCAAATGTTTGTGCGATAACAAGCCTAGCATAGTTTAGCATAAAGACAGCTTGGTTCTGTCAGATGCAAACAAAATCCGACTACCAGTGCCTCTAAAGTTCACCAACACGTTATATCTCATTTGGTTAATCTGTACAAAAACCAGAAGATGATTTTGTTATGTTTGGACCAATGACCACAGTATGAAGAATGGACCGTATTCGAGACTTCCCAAACAGGTTTCCGAAAAGACGCTTTGAAGCTCAAAATCTGTGGCTCTGGTTGCTGCCATCTTGACCTTTTAAATGTGTTAAAAAAATTCAGACTCAGTTGTCATGAACGGGGAAATTAGCTATAGGTACCAAACCAGGCTGTAAACATGTTTATTTCTGCTGTGAAGTTGGACATTTCGGAGAGTGTGTTATGCTTGACTCGTTCTGTAGCCAGCGTCAAATGGACATTTAAGGAACTGCAGTTTTTGACACTTGGCTTTACTTCACAGACACCTCCAAAAAGGAGGACTGGACATTTGGTATCTATAGAGCTATGCGGCTAGCATGCCTAAAATTACTTAAACTAAGTAATTAGATAAAGTATTTATCCGTTAGTTTTTTGTCTGTTTCAGCTTTGATGATCTGAACTGTTGTCTCGACCAGCTAGGACTTGTGTTTGGCCATTTGCTTGAATTTCTTCTCCGTTTTCAGCTTGAAAACTAAAATGTGAAATTTAGTGACTCAGCCTGAAACACAGGCTCATTAATAATGCATGATGTTTCATCACACCCCAGCTTTTTGTGGTTTTAAGAGTTTCACAGCAGACTGTAATCCCTTCAGCAATTATTCACCTGTGGCTCAGTTTGCAACACCAGCTGTTACACAACCATGTAACCATTAGCTGCACTTTTATCCTCCCTGTGCTCAGGTGTTCGCCTCCCAACCCACCGCCCACCACGGCCCTCACCTGTGTGTTGCGGTGCTTCCCTTGTGAGCCGACCTGGGCTGGCAGTCCCTTCTTGCACCGCCCGCCAACTCCGCCCATGGTCAGAATGACGCGCTCCAAGACCTTCCAGGCGTACCTGCCGAGCTGCCACCGAACCTACAGCTGCATCCACTGCCGAGCTCACCTGGCCAACCACGACGAGCTCATCTCAAAGGTAACTGGTGGCAACAGCGGCACTCCACTCCGATGACTTGACTCATCTTACCATCAGCGTTTGGCCATGGAAACCATTAGGCCAGACCAGAGCTGAATGGAGTTCAAAGGCAGATGCATTTACACAGTTAATGTTGTTTTACTTCCGAAAGAAGCAATTTACTGCGTTGTTTATGTTTCTTTCAATTTGTAGCAGTTAATATTACAGAATATATAGTGTACGAGCATCAACTGCAATAAAAAAGACAAGCATTGACGATTAAAAAAGGGGGAAAAGGATGAGGAATTATTCAAATAAACACCTGTATGTCTATCACGCTATCACCTGTGGATGGATTATGTTACAAGCTGGTTAGTGAATTGGATTATGAATGCACTGTCACTTTTTCCACGTGCGATCACGAGAAGACTTCTCTCACCTGTGTACAAAAAAGCCCTTTAACCGGTTGTAACACAGCTGCACGGCACAGCTTTTCGTGTCGTGGCAAATATAGGTCTGCAAGAAAATGACTGCACCGCCTGTCATGACGCTACTTATGCATTAATTAGCCATGATGTTATCAGTAACATATGGGCTGTTACTGGGAGACTGTGCACCATTTTAAAGTATATGTTAAAATAGATTTTCTCCACAGCTTTTAAAATAAGCTTCTATTAAAGTAAAGGCTGGCCTCAAATCAACATGTAGGCGTTTCTATAAAGGAAACCAAACCAGGCATCTCATTTGACTGTGGCATTATGGCAATATAATAGCATGCCTATATGATTTAATAGACCATATGAAAGGGTAGATTCTTGTTCAGCCTTTTCATCTTCGTCTCATCTCGTCTTTGCAGTCGTTCCAGGGCAGCCAAGGCAGAGCCTACCTGTTCAACTCAGTGTGAGTATTCCTCTAACAGGTATTTTCATGATTCGTTTGTTTGTAAATTACTTTGCAGTTGACGTTATAACTGTCCGGAGTCTGAATTTAAGTACATTCAGACAGAATTGGGCGTTGTGGCAAATCACCACAGGGTTGTGCAGCAGTGTGTCTATTTGTTCTGAGCGTAACTGCTGTGAAACAATCAGGAAATAACTTTATTTCGCTCATTAACAGCTTTATCGATGCCAGCGCTCACTCACTCTCATTCACTGTCTGTGTCTCTCGAACCACTGCTTGCTAGCTCTCTCTGAAACCATCAGATGCCACCCAAATTAAACTTCTTCATGTCACTATTTTCAGCGTGACTCAGATTCGGAAGCTGGTACATGAAATAAACAAAGCCAGAACAAAACATATAGATTATCAGAGTTTAGTCCATGAATCCAACTGGATAGTCTCAGTTTCAGAGACATGCGCACCGCTGCAGCCAAAACGGACAACCTCCACTCAAATAAATGGAAATACCAGCGATTTTGCCACAGCCCAGGATCCTGTCTGATTGCACCCTTAGACAGGAGACAAATGATCTAACATACTCAGGTCTTTTAAAATAGGGATTGCATATTGTTCCACACAGTAGTTGTGTAGCTGTTGAAGCCCTGGTGTACACGGAGCTAACCCGTGCCTAGGAGCTCTATTGTTATCAGCTGAGTGTGAAAATTAGGCTGTTTGAATCTGCAGCCCAGCGGCCTATCAGCATGTACTGTGAGAGTGGGTGTGAGGCAGTGACTCACTCTGAGCACATCACACATTACACCCAACTGAACCACTTGAGCCACTTGCACAACACTAATTTTTTAACTTCCGTCTCCCTGTCTCTGCTTGTCTCGTTTCTCTCTACTTTCCTTCCCGCATGGCAAACCCATCGCCCCTTGATCAGGGTGAACGTCGGGTGTGGCCCAGCAGAGGAGAGAGTTCTGCTCACAGGCCTGCATGCTGTAGCAGATATCTACTGTGAGAACTGCAAGACGACACTGGGCTGGAAATACGTAAGTGTCCTTGGCTGATTTGATGCACGGCACCGCAAACTGCATCCAAGGTTGGAGGATGATAAACTGGGAGGTTGTTATTATAGCGCACCCTAATTTTATTTGCACCCTAATTATATTTGGACTTCCTCTTCTCTCAGGGTCAGTGCAGTGGTATGTCTGTGGGCTGAATTAATTATGAGATGGGAAAAGAAGGAGAAGTCTGTCTCTGAGTTTTTCATGTTTTTAGACGTAAAAACACTTGGATCAGCTGTATTTGTCACTCAAACCTGAAGATTTGCATAGATACAGTTTATTCCTTAGGTTAGTTTCAATAGATGTCGACCATTGACAGTATAAAGAATGGACAGCGTATCTGTGACGTTACCCGTAGGTATCTGAAGAGCTGTTTTGAAGCTCTGGTGGCTATAGTCGCTGTCATGTCTCTTGGCTAATCTAAAAATTGGCAAAAGCGAGAGAAAGAACAAGCCATCAGCACTCACTTGTCAATCAAAGCGGCAATGCTGTTAAGTATGCATAGCTTTATGCATAATATACTCTGTACAGTTGTCATGAACTTGGAAATTAGCTATAGAGACCAAAGCTATTTTTTGTACCAGGCTGTAAACATGTTTATTTCTGCTGTTAAGTTGGACATTTTAACATGGGGGCTTATGAAGATTGAGTCGCTCTGTAGCCAGCCTCAAGTGGCTGTTCAGGAAACTGCAGTTTTCCACATTGGCTTCACTTCACAGCCATGGAGGTTGCTGCTTGATGGCAGCTTATACTCCACTTCATAAGTCTGATTTAATCACAGCTGTCATTGCTAGATGTTAATAAAGTTGAGTGAACGTATACAAACTGACCATGTAATTCATTTTAACAGCTAACAAGTTGAGCTGTGATATAGCATGTCAAAATACACGTTCGGGATCTATTTAGTCTAGTTTGACATTTTAGATACTGATCAGTATCCACCCATGTTAGCTGTCCTTGTATATCAACAGAGCTGAGCATGTGCAGCTGTCACTGGTGAGGCCTGTCAGCATGGAGGTGAGAGTTTACACTATAGGGCACGTGTCAGTATCCTTAAGGGGTTAACACACACACGTACACACAGTACCCTTATTGTCTGGCTTGAGAAGGCGCCATTGACCAGCAACCTCTAACCGTAACATTGATCGCCACATGTCAAACCTTAAATCTGATTCTTTAACCTTCCAGCCTAAAAATAACTATTTTCCTTATGACGGCTTGTAAACAACTGGTAAACCAGGGTTAAAAGTGGATACTTTTCTGGGTAGTCTCTATTCCTGTCAGGACCCCACAAGGCAGAGAAGCCACATGCATGGACAAGTGCACAGACATTAGATAGGACTTAATGGAGGGCTGCCATTAATATCATTTGCAGCAGTATTGGTTTTCTGCAGTCGTCAAAGTTCTATTGAGAGGCCCGCCTGACCTACTGCACTTCTAAACCGAGAAATCGGATAACGTACCTCTGCTCAGCTTTGAACCAAAATAGCCAAAGACAAAACAAGGTACAGAAGCTCCACAGTGAAAGAACATTTATATCAGCCGCCTCTGTGACAGTTTTAAGGGGAGAGTTATACAGTGAGTGAGCACAGACTTGGACTGGAAACACATATTTTTTTTCACACATTGTTTTTTTTCGGCATTGATGAGCAACTGTGCTGATAAACAAGAGCCGTGGTGAAATGACTTAAAGGTTTATTGCTCGCTGCTATCACTGTAAGTTACTGCCACCAGAAATACCTAAATTTAGAGACATGGGAGTGAACTAGAATAAACTGAGGTGGGATTATCAAGCAGCAGCAAAAGCAGCTGAGTGTGATCACATGACCACCATGAGAGACATCTGTTAATTAAAAACATATGCGCTCCTAACACACTCCTGTTTCGACCTTTAAATCTTTCAGCTCAACATGAAGACACACGTTGGAAGAAGGAAAATTAGCTTTTGGGGAATTTCTCGTAGAACAGTCTGCAACAGCTCAGTGGGGCTGTACTTCATATATATATATATATATATTCGCTATGTTAGTTTAGCATGTTAGCTAACGTTATTAACATTAAACACAATGAGCACGCAGCTGAGGCTATTTATCCATTAGCCATTTGACAAACTTGCCAACTTTGGGGTCAATTATTTTGATTTTTTCATTTCCATAACTTCTTGATTACCTTACTGGCTATATAGTATCTTAGTAAGCTATCCTAATGATGTTATGCTTTTCAGGCGAGTGCCATTTTGCAGTCAAAATATGTATGCAAAGTTAATTAAAGGGTGAAAATGGGTGCTTATGAGAATCACTTCAACCTCTAGTTGTTATACCCAATGGCATATGACAGCTACAGTGACTAAGCTTGGAAAATAGCAACATGGGGCACTAAATTTGATTAATTTACTGTTTATCAGGATTAGGTTGGAAAAAATAATTGTTGCTATTGGAGTGGAATATTTCGGGGTACTGACTACTGTAAAAAAAAGAACTTTTATAACTTAATTTACTATCTTTGATGAAACTGGGTCATATTTTACGGAGAAAATAGTTTCTGGGCTACTTCTGGCTGCAACTTTCAGTTTCCTGATGAAAATATTGCTTGATAACGTTAGCGATTAACTACTTTAGCCACTAACTGCTGCTAACTGTGGCCTTTAGCCATACAGCTTACGTTAGCCATCCTGACATTACCAACAAGTCAAGATATATATCCATCAATAACCAAAAATCACCAAGAGTTCATAACGGAAAAAGCCCTTTCTGTGAGACATACAAAAATCTGGTTATTTGAAACCTTGGCCATGTTTAATATGAATATCCGACGTTATAACATTATATATAACAGAATAGAAGGGAACACATTGTATGTCCCCTTGAATGACTACGGAGTTAATGTATTTCACTGAATTAAACAGTACTAAGTGGAGCTAATAAGCTTTTATGTAGCTCAGCCTTTCCTTCCTGGCGTTTCATATAAATCCCATTCATATTTTCCAGGAGGAATTTTGGATTACACACCTAACTTAACAGTACAAATACATGTTATAGCCTGCAAAATTAGAGCAGACTCTACATCTGTGCTGGCTGTTGCGAAGCTCCATCCTGTGGCTTTTTTTGTTTTTGTTTTTTTGAAGTTTATTAGTGGATAGAGACGCATTTGTGCCAGAACGGTCTGGTCTGACGATCCAGTCTGGTTTTGGTTCTGCAGGGTCCTCTGCAGTGTTTAGTGACGGACGGTTATATAACCAGCTTCCAAAGTGAGAGCCAGTCGCAGGGACATGCCAGGACTGAGTCAAGGATTTTCATATACAGCTGAAAAGGCTGTCATGAGTAGGTTTTTTTTTTGCCACTTGTGTCTTACTCTCTGTCAAAGATGTCATTAATCTTTGTCCATCTGTCACTCTCCTCTCTCCTGTCCTCTGCCACACCCTCCAGGAACATGCCTTTGAGAGCAGTCAGAAGTATAAAGAGGGCAAGTTCATCATCGAGCTGGCCCACATGATCAAGGACAACGGCTGGGACTGAGAGGGACGAGCAGCAGCCGGGACACGAACGCAGCGAAGGGGAGAGTGGGGTGAGGGGGGTGGGGGACTAGATGGATGGACAAATTCATGGATGGGAGGGAGGGAGGGAGGGAGGGAGGGAGAAAGGGAGGGGAAGCTCATAATTGGTGGGTGAGTGTGTGACTTTGGTTTGGCTGATTTCCCATTAACCTCTGTAACTCTCTGCCCATCCCTCCCTACCACGCCTCTTGATGTAAACACACACAAACACACACACAGAAACACACACATCGAGGTCCCAGACATCCCAGCTTGACAGAGAGACAGACTTAGGCAGGCTTGTGCGCAGCTAGCAGGACTAGGTGGCTGGCCGGCAAGACAAAAACGTCTCATTTTCAGTTTTTTTTACTGAAACATTTGAGAAGGTATACCTGCTCGGAGAGATCATCATGCGACAGTAATGTTAAAAACAGGTCACTCAGTGGAAATTCAGCTAGAAGGAGGCGAGCTGGGGCGACCCGGCAGGGTTCATTGGCCCTGGTTGAAGAGCTGATGGGCATTCACTGCGTCTGAATGAGATGACCTAAGATGATTATAGCAAATCCAGCTGATCAGGGCCATGCCAGCTGGGCCAGTGATGAGGCCTGGCGCTGAGGCTTGGCACGGAGGCCCGAGCACATGGGTGTTGAGTTGGTGCAGGGGTTGCCGCCCACCAAGCCATGGTGGGGAGAGGAAGATCCTGATAAAGTTATATGCAGTGGCTTCGATGGCTTCTGGCTGGGATCCACTCCGTGTCTTGCCAGCAATGCAGCTCAGGGTGGACCGAGGGAGAAAGAAATAGCCATCAGCTTGTCCCTAAAAACCTCACAGGAATTTTGCCCTCGCAGCAGCAAAGCAGCTACCCTTCGATACGAGTCATGTAAAGTGATCTGCTGATCCGTCCCCTGTGTATGTCTGGTGTCAGTGGACGCATCGCTGGGACCAACCTTTGTTACTTGGCCAGATAGAATTACACAACATAAGCGTGTCTCAGGTGAACAACTTTGGCTGGGATTCCCAAAGGTTTTGCGAGCACTGTGAGCATCTTTCTGCTGTTGTAGGTCAATGAGCGAAGGTGACGAGGCTCTGCGGGCTTGGTGGTGGTGGTAATGGTGGTGGTGGGGGTGCAGCTGGTGATCACTCAGACACAAGCACAACCCCCCGGTAACATGCAAATAACAGTTTGATTTGAAGAAACTGACAAACAAATGGCCAACGCATGACTGTTTTCATGGGCCAAGGGAAAAGTAAGTTATTACTTTTACTGATGTAACGAGGTATATATATATATATATATATATATATACACACATGTCCACAGAGGTTTGTACTGTAGATGCATATGTATAAACGGTAATCCTATCACTCTTAGGCTCTCTTTCAGTCTGGGATGACTGCTGTTCAACTGCTGTTACACTGATCTTCACAATACATAATACATACGTAACAAACCTACTGGGCAACATTACAAAGCATTGTTTATTCTTTTGTCCCTTAATGCACCAGCACATTATCTTTAGGTTTTCTCCAACCTCGGTTAGCTTACTAAATATTCCTCATGCATCATGGGCCTGTGAGTTATTCAATATTTGAGGTAACATTAATGGGAAGCACTGCTCAGGGTGCCTTGATGCTAACTGTTCTTTGCTAAGGCCAGGATAATGTGCTGGATATGTCATTCTCTGATGGAAATGGTATTATTTTTAGATGAGAGAATACTTTACAGCTGCCTCCATTATGTAGAAATGCAACATCAATGCATGCACGTAAAACAAGTTCAGACCAGTTTTGTGCTCGGTCCTTTTTGTGTAACAAACTTTGTGCTGTAATACAACATCTTGTTTCAGTTTCATCTCTACAGAAGCCCTAAGAGGTCATACATTCATACATTTTATTTCCTCTGTCTTCTCGTGATGACGGGTTAAGTTAATTTGTTTTCGAGTTTCAAGTGTTTGTGGGTTACTTATGTCGTTAAATAAAATAATGGGAGAACGATATAATGAGAATAATGGATAGTTTTCCTGAGATCTAAAGTTAATGATACATTGCTTTCCCGAGATAACAACATAATTATTTCAAGATCTCAAGAAAAAATAAAAATAGTTTACATATTAAATCGTTGCAATTGCAACTTTCTTCTGCTCCTCTGAAATTGCTACACTTAATGATGCTCCCTGCAATAACATGAGAAAATGATCCCTTTATCACGGGATAACAACATATGACGTAAATAACTCGAGATCTCGAGAAAACAATTGAAATAAACTTTTGTTATCCTGAGATATCTCAAGATAACGAAACTGTGTTTTCCCAAGGTAACAACTATAATTAATTTGAGATCTCGAGAAAACAAAAGAATAGTCTAGTATGTTAAATCATTGATTTAATGTTTGTTACCTCAAGATTTCAAATTAATTACAGTTGTTACCTCGGGAAAACACAGTTTCGTTTTCATGAGATCTCGACAAAATGATCCCATTATCTCAACATAATGACATAAATAACTTGAGATCTCGAGAAAACAAATAAAAAAAATGTTCACAAGAAAACTGACAAAAATAAATAAATAAAATGTACAAATGTATGTCTATTCAGGGCTTCCATACATCTCAGCACAAAAGCATTACAGATGAAATGCGATCCTGGTTTAGTAAAGTAAAAATTAGTTGCCCGGTTTGTCACACATAGTTTACCGTTACGTTTCCTTAAAGAAGTTGCCCTGTATATGCCGAGTCCAGCTCAATACTTTCCGGTTACAATGAAACCTAAAGATCTAACTCTCTTCAGTAACACTCAGCAGCTGATAGCTCAGTTGGAGGCTGCAACATTAAACCCAGCACAACCAAAGAACCCACCCATCAACAATAAATTGACTAAACAAAAGATCTCATTTTGCTCGGGCAAACGAGGGGGTGTGTATAGCTGAAAGCCAAGGTTGTGGATAGCCTTTCTCTGTGGTTATATATAATGCATTATGATTTTGTAAACAAAAAAACTTAATATATGAATATATTCTATTTACTGTATTCACCACGAGGATTACCATTCATGTCAACCTCTGTGTTACAGACTGTAAATAGTGTTAATGTATTGTGTTTTATCTATGATCCATACGATGATGAATGAATATGATTTAGGTCATGTCATGCTTTCTCTCTGGTACCCCACATTGGCTGTACGATACTACTTTTTTACTGAAAATGTTTCAATTTTAATGTCTTTTGTAAAGGAGGATGCTGATGTTGACTATATATCATTGGATCTTCATCTAATAAAATGCACCTTGATATCTGTATGGAATATAAACTAGTGTATGTTTCTTCTCTTGCAACCCTCTTGAATCTTGATATTGATGGTGATGCACTTTAAAGGGGCACTACAATGATTCAGCATTGCATCTTAATTAAGTTGCATGACTCACAAGAGGCAGATTTTTAACATTTACTTCTAAATTTAGTCATTTAGCTCAGCGGTGGCCAACCTTTTTTGCTCCATGGACCAGTTTCATGTAAGACAATGTGTTCACAGACCGCACTTCAAGGTTTGGGGGATGAATATGATGGAAAAAAATGATACAACTGACATAAAAACAAATATAAAGTGCATAAAAAATACAACTCACCATTACACTGAATTAGTTGGAGCCCTGAGCTTGTTTCTCTGCATCAAGCTGGTCACATCGAGGGGTTTTATGAGACAAGGACACCCGAAGTGTGTTCCTTATGTCCAGTCTACTCCGTAATTTTGTTTTGGTTTTTCCAAATAAGTTCTCCAAAGACGTTTGTTTTTTACTCATTTTTGTTAACCTGTTAGTTTTGTTAGTCTTAATTAATGTCATTTCCATACATGATTTGTAGCAGGTGAAATCATGAAGTCCACTAAAGTCAAACCCTGCAGAAATGGTAACCCTAACCGTTCAGATCAACTTTGACCAAACATTAAAAGTAGGACTCTATTATCCAAAGTTAGCTAGCCATAAACGTTACCAAGGCTGTGCATCAAGTTATGTTGCTTACAAATTCAACCTTTACCTGTTAGAGAAAGTGTTATTGAAGATTATGATGTGTTATTTCTTCTTTCAATGGTTATTATATATTTACACGAGCATCACATGTAAAACTGAAGAACCAAATTTGATCATGTGTGCATATTACCACCTTGTCTGTGACATAGATAGCTCAGTTGAACCCTAGGTAACATTTTGTTTGTGTGAACTGAAGCATCATCAGACAGCGTGGGCACAAATTTTCTGCAACTCAACTATGATATGTGATGGTGCCATTTTATTGTCCCCATGGTAACAAATGCATCATCTGTTACTAGTGAAGGGGGGGGGGACAACAGCAGCACCATATTACAGAAAATAACATGCGGATGATGCTGATTTGACGACGTGTGTGTGTGTGTGTGTGTGTGTGTGTGTGTGTGTGTGTGGAGGAGGGTTATGAGTGGGCGGTATAAGAGTCACACCTGTTAGTCATACATTAATCAGTATTCTCGTCATGCTTACTTTCCTACTTTGGTCATGCTTTCTTGCTTTTCTTTTCACCATTATCACATCGTCTCCTCCCTCTGTCCACTGTCCTCCTCTGTCTCTCCCTGTAGCGTTGTTTCCAGTGATCCTCCTGGGTTGATTCTCTCTCTGTCCGACTTGGCTAACCCACTCCAAATATCACTGCAGCAGATGGTGCTGTGTTTGCATTGGGCCAGGTCTCCTAGCAACCCTGTCTCTCTCTCTCTGTCTCTCTTTCCTAAAGCAGAGCGGTGGAGGAGTTGGTGTCATGCACTGTCTGGGTCTGCCATGCCCACCCCTCCTCTGTCTCTCTGATTGACCCGACTGCTGCTCGGTGTTATGTTATGTCTATGTTTACGTCTGTGCTTCTGTCTCGCTCTTTCTCACTGATGCAAAAGTTGGACAGGGGCTGACTGTCTGGATTACAATATACGTGTAATGATTAAATTTGATACAAAATAGTCAAATCAGGACACAACAACCAATGTGATTTGAAACCATGTGACCTAGATTTTTACAGATGATCATTTAGGTTGCAGGGGAAGATCAGATCTGGGTCATTTTGCCACAGTACCTTCCTCTCTAGCTGCTGAGTATTTCAAGTATCATATAAATATATTATATAAATATTTAATAAATATTAGTATTTTCTTTATCATCCCAGAATCCAATGTCTAAAAGGCTTATCATCACCACCCTGGGAGGCATGCTAATGAAAACACACCATCAGGTCTGCATGGATACAGTCCACCAGGCCATGACATACAATTTGCTCTGCCTGCACACACACACTGGACTGGCGTCCCGACAAGGCATTGGTGTTTTCATGCTGACTCTGCCCTGAAGTCACACTCGCTGGTTTGTCTCAGTTTATTGTTTTTAATTAAGAAGACATACAGTAGATAGATAATCATATATGAACTATATATTTATATATATATAAAGGTAATGTATGCATTTAAGGTTTTCTTCTTCTCAAATCTATTCATGAACACATGAACACAACATCAAATCTTATAAAACAATAATCAGATGAGAAGATCAAAACAACTCTCATGCTTGTGCGATAATAGGCCACCTAGCATAGCATAAGCATAAAGACAACTAGCCTAACAAAATACGACTACCAGCACCTCTAAAGTTCAGCAACACTTCTCATTTGTTTAATCTGTACAAAAAAACAAAAGTTGATTTTGTTACGTTTGGACCACTGACAGTATGGACAGAATGGAAGAAAGAATGGACAGAAAGAATGGACACTGTATTTGGGACGTCCCCTATAGGTTTCCGTGTTTGAAGCTCAATATCTACCATGTTGGCAGTCCTGCCTCTTCCGCCTCCCGGCTAATCTGAAAATGGGCAAAGACGTGGATCATTAGAGGACCTGAGGTGGGCTAAATGATGCCTTGGTGCTCAAACAAGCCATCTGTAACAGCACCTACCTGTCAATCAAAGCAGCTATGCTCCTTATTATGTATAACTTTAAGCCATAATATAATTTTAACAGTTGAGTTAAAAAAAAATATTCAGACTCAGTACAGTTGTCTTGAACAGGGAAATTAGCTATAGAGACCAAAACTGTTTTTTGTACCAGGATGTAAACATTATTATATTATTATTATAATTTTTGAAATGTTGGACATTATAACATGGGGCCTTATGGAGACTGACTTGTTCTGTAGCCAGCCTCAAGTGGACGTTTGACAAACTGCAGTCTTTGGCACTTCTGCACAGACTTCACTTCACTATATTATGCTAAGCTAACTAACCAGCTGCTTGCTCCAGCTTCATATTTACCGACCGGGCTTGAAAAGTTACTAACTATTGTTATTCTTGGCAATAAATCTCAGCAAGGAAGTGAAAAATAATATATCCTCAAGCTCTTCCGTTAAACTCTTTGTGCTTATGTTTTTATTGTGGCAACATTTGGTCCTCACAAATGCAGAGGTTCAGGAGTGCGCTCACACAGACGCCTCTAATGGCTCACAGAGAAATCATCCATCATGTACAGACAGACAAACACAGAGTCACACACACACACAAACCGCCACCGCGACACTTCAGTATAGCTGAGGGAAAAAAACACAATAGAAATGGCAGCTACATGCCATCTTATGATGCCGCTGTCCCTGATTAATTGCTTTAATTTACTTTTCCAGCTGCATCACACAGACAACACAAACGCTTAATCATTCTCCTTGAAGTCTGTTGACTCGCAGCACAAAGAACAACAACCCACTCCTTGCACTGGACAACTTTTTGTGTATTTCAATGGATAAAAACACGCTATCTCACTTCTCTCGTTATACACCTAAGTGGCACCAGATGTTGATAATCGATCGGGTGCTCAGTCTACACCAGCATCTAAAAGCTGCTCTTGCTTCTTTTTGAGGGGAATCATTGGCCCCTGTGGGAAGCAAAGAGCCGCCTTCTTATTTGTTTACTTGGGTAGAAGTGCCCACAGGCCTCTACGGAGAGGAGAAGGCTTTTTTCCCCTCCTCAATCCTGTGACCTCATATCTGTATCAGACATTCAAACGGCAGGCTGGAGAGCAATGTGCAAGGCAAGCACAAAACAACTAATTCAAAGCCCTTCAGTGAAGGCAACTTGAGTGATGACACACTTCTATTCAGATAAACTCTAAAACAGTAAGAGATTATAATGCCAAGGTTGTTCCTTTCAGGTATCCGTCACAACCTGAATGCCTCTTCTTCATCACAAAGAAACTGTTACAGCAGCTTGATATGTCAAAGATCCATGAGAGGTCACCAAATTATCGATAAAGAATCAACAAAATAGAGCTTTTTATCAATTTTCATGATGTTTTCTTAAGAATTTATGCCCATCCACCAATGATCAGTCAACAAAGAAGCTGCTTTTGTTGAAGAAGTTGCATGTTTTATATGTGTGAGGGAGTGGCTCAGACATCTTAAAGCTATGCACAAGAAAACAAATGAAATATGCAAAAATGAAAATTCAAGAATCGAGAAAAAAACAAATGCTAACTCACTAAGCTGCCAAAATGGGAAAGTTTCTTTATGCTCTCTTTAAAGTCCAACTGAAATTAGAAGGAGACTAAAACACAACATTCACCCCAGCAACACAAGTTCACCCTGCTGTCATCTGCCAAGCAATACAGAAGTATCTGCTGATAAACTACTTGACTACAGAGCAGATTCTTTCCTCAGACACTCCTCATAGGGGAGAGGTATCCATAGATAACCTTATTATCTGACTTATAAACATAAACACATGTCCTGTCCTGCAATCTGCAGCTTGTTAAACAAGCCGCCAAACAAACATTATGTGCATTTCTAGTGTGAGCTTGCAGGCCAGCGCATTAAACATCATGTAAATGTACCTGCAAATGTCACTTGTCATGTCCAGACCTTTCCTCAGACACTCCTCAACTTATCCTCTGCAATTTTTTTTCTTCTTTATATCATGAAGGGCTACAACTTGCATTCTGTTGTACAAACAAGTGTTGCAGACTGACAAATAAAGTAATCTTGAACATCATTCGGCCCAGACTACTGATGATCTACATCTTTGCTGATTTTTAGAGACGGAAGAGGCTGCCAATAGGGCAGCAGCCAGAGCTGCACACATACACTCGGAATGAAGTAGGAGACATTTTGACATTAAAAATGAACAAATGTCCTGGTTCTCACGAGATGAGAGCTGGAGCGGCTAATAAATATCCTCGGCAAGTGTAGAGGATGACTTGTCTTGTTTTTTTAGGGAGCTATTTTTGATTTACAACTCCTTAAAAAAGCTGAGGCAGCATGTTATTTTATTGGCCTTGACTGAATGTGGTTTGGTTTATTTGGCTTCCTAACACAGTAATCCATTGTGACCAGGAGCAATTTCAGTGGGAAGGATAGACATGATCATCGAATGTAATCCACAGTGCTATGTGCCACTTCAAATTAGGTCTTATAAAATAGACAGTTTAAATGTTTTGTCTCGTGGGCTACACCTGTACCTTAACTCCATGACCAGGCACACAGGTGCTGATAAAAAGGCAATAAATTACAATGAAGATAACTCCTGTATCCAGTCTAATTCAGTAGTAACGGTGAAATGATCATCAGGGTCTGTAATGTAATCCAAAATCCAACAATCATTGTAAGGAGAAAGCTGAATAATTGAGTGTACAGTGTGAAATAATGTTAGTCTGAATCATGCTGCAACAGTAAAATCAGAAGATTATGTTCAATACCACAAGTATTTACTGTACATCTTTGTTTGCTGAAACTGAACGGGTTGCACGTTGGAGCCAAAAATGTTCTCTGAAAATGTGAAGAAAAAAGTTCTGATTTATGTTAGATAAAGAGTCAATTATAGATTTTGAGAAAGTATGCCTACCCTGGTGTTATGTGATCATGCTCCTGTTATGGCTGCTAGGATATGCTGGGCCTGCTGACAAACGCAACACCGGGTCACACGACCACAGAAATAAATTATGTAACGCAAATATTTTCTTTGTGGTTTCATTTTATCCATTTTACTAAAATCTACTTCTTATCAAGTCATGTTTGTTTGTTTGAGGCTTTAAAGTCGGAGTCAACTTTAAGTTTCAGTGTTACTTTATTCGAGTGCAGCAACCTACTAACTTACTTAACACACTTATTCCTGGAAATTATCTCAGTGAAATTAGAGCTTTGTCCTTTTTTGATGAAAATAATATTTCAAGGACTCGATTTTAGACAGAGAGGACTTGATGGGATGGAGATTTCATTGCTCTTAAATTACATTTTAATAATTTAAACCTGATTTGATGGTTTTAGAGTTAGCAGACCCCATTGTGCCCATTTCACATCAGGGGAAAAATCTGTAATACATGGAGCCTTCAAATGGAGAACTAATATCCATCTATCTGTTTTCCATAACCACTTATCGTTATCAGGGTCACAGGGGGCTGGAGCCAACACTAGCTGACAGTGGGTTGAGAAAGGCGGGGTACACCCTGGACAAGTCACCAGTTCATCAAAGGACAGACACAAACAACCATTCAAACTCACATGCACACATAGTTTTAGACATTTCACCAGTTAACCTATTAACTTGCATGTCTTTGGACTGTGGGAAGAAGCTGGGATTTGAACCAGGAACCTTCCTGCTAACCACTGTAGTGTGGAGGGAAACCAGATTTTGGCATACAGTTTGTAGGTTTTCAGGTCATATTATTACACCACCCTACTAAATGTTGTTTATGTTGTTTCAGCGACAAAAAGAAGATCAGATACCGGTTCACAGAGGTCCATAAAAAGACCTTTATTGCCATCTGTGTAGCCACACAAGTGACAATACTAACCCTACCTGTAAGTGTACCTGCTGATTTAAAGCAGTGATCTCTGTGAGTCTGGTTACTCCCTGTTGGATCCTGCTTTTGTTGGAGAGCAGAGGGGAGACAAACACAGACACTGCTGCTGCTAATGCTGCTGTTGCTGCTGTTGCTGTTGCTGCTGCTGCTGCCAGGAGACCTGCTGTAAAGGCAGCCCAGCTCAGGACTGCAGAGACTATAAATAGCTCGGCCTGTCTCTCTAACAGGCACCACCCACCACATTACCCATGTGGCAGAACAGCAGCACAGAGCAAAACAACACTGCATACTGTACTACCAAATCAGATCAGAGGTAACCTGCTTACTGCTCAATGTGGACATGAGGGGAAGCCGAGAACCGGACATTCATCACACATTTTAAGTTAGCCAACACATTCTTATAGTTGTGTTTCCACTATAACAACTGATGCTGACCATCAGTAAAGTCCACCAGGAGAACACACTGCCAACGGCAAACTAGAGTAGCTGTAACTGAAACTACAGTCATTTATACAATACGGATACTGTATTTTTGTCCTGTGTGCCTCCCTCATTTCTGGAATTTCACAATGTTCTCAGTAAAATGTCAGTGTGCCTTCGACTAGGCTTCAGTTTCATGGAAATTTTCTGCTCACATAGTACAGAGCCCTGAAACTAACAAAATGTCATAAAAGGCAGAAATCAGTTGTTAAAAAAAACAATACACAGATAAAAAAAATAGTATTAGTAATTATCAGTAAAAACTGACAAGTTATATGTTTCCTTTTCCACCAACTAGCTGGTACAATTAATACGATCTTCCATGATTGATCATTGATATGTGTGTGTGTGACATCAATCATCTGTATACTGTACAGAAACTTTCATAACAGCAGCTACTGCATTTTAGCCGCAAGGTAATAGATTATATAGATTAGTGCCTCCCAAGAGTTGTAATTAGGTTTAAGGGTTATTTAATTTTCATTAACTGATTTGATGGTGGTGAAGGAAAAGACAAGTCGTTATGTTTGTGTTTTCACGTGCCAGTTCAATTAACTAACTTGATGTATGTTATATTTTTATTGCTTATGTAATAATCTTTGGCTTTATTTCAGGACTCCAGAAATGTGAAGCTGTAGCTCAGACAGTGATGTTTTTCCACTATGGTACACCCACACAGTTATCTAGGTGATTTCACCTGCAGCTCTTCTCAGGACTGTGTGGGTTTGCGCAGACTGTCAAACTGTCTCTGCTAGCTTTGTTGCACCTGTTATGGTGTAGGATGAATTGATCATTCCTATTGGTTAAGAGCAGCTCAGCCCACGTTTCACCTAAGCTGACATCTAATCAGTGAAAATGACTGAAAACTCCCATGGCAGCTATGCAGGGCCTTTAAATACTTGGTAACTAGTACTAAAGATAATGTATTGTAATGAAAGCTGGTCTGAGACACAACCTGCTGCTAGTTCTCCAAGAATGTAACAACCATTGATTGCATTCACTTGGAAACTACATGAGAGCTTCTAGATTAGGGAAGTAACATTTGATTTATCCTCACATGTCAGTATAATAAGCTTCCTCTCTGCAGCAACACTTCCTCAGCCTGTTGTTGCTGATGTTGATGTTGGCTTTCCGGGTTTAATAAACAGTGAAAAAATTACTGCTGTTTTGGACTGGAGTCCTGCTGTTTATGGTCCTCGCTGACGCTTAACGAGGCACACCTGGTCTGTGTGTACCTGGTAGCAGGTGTGGCTCGTTAACTGTTCCTGCAGGTCACCTGTCCGCTTTAAATGTGTCAACCACTAATACGCTGTTTAAAATATGTTATATTGTTAATATGTTAATATATGTTAATATGTTATATTAAAATACAATGCAACATATGCACTTTTTAAAGGTAGATATAGGTAGATATATCCCTTTGGGATGGTAAAAGATGCAAGAAGTTCTTCAAAGAACCATTTATTATAAACTTCTCTCGATTTCATATAAATAGTATTTGTCCCTGAGTTGCAATCTATAATGATCTAAATTAAGTTATTTAATTTTAAATGCAACATTTTAGTTATTGGATCCAAATGCCTGTTGTTATGTAAAGTATCAACAGCTTCAGAGCTAGCAGCTGAGCTAGTCCTCCTAAAATGGTCGCTAATGGTACAAATGTAAACAAGCCAGTAGCTGTTATATTTTCTTGTGCTAGGATTTGGCCATTTCTGACTCCCCATGTGCAAATGTTTAAGCTCTCCCTCTGAGGAGATTTTTATTACTTATTTCAAAATAAGAGCAAAGCATTCTTCAACTTCATCCAGGATGAACAAACCAATCCTCAAAATGCTTTTAAAGAACTAGATTACTTGGATAAAAATAAACAGGAATAAACACGTTAAATGACATCTAGAGAACAGGACCTGGTCTGAGATCAGACATTAAAGTACTCACTCTTTCTGTTTGTGGCAGGTGACGTACTTTTGGACATCTGTTGAGGAAATGTATCATGATGATGAGGTGGTGAGGCTGAAATGCTGCATGTGATTGAGTTTAACTTTTAACTAATTCAGTAAAGTTATTTATTACTTCCTATAAATTATCAGATTACTACCTGCTCTCCCTGAAAAGTAGGTGTGAAGAAATGGCGCTATAACAATAATTTCTACACAGGGCCACGTTAGTCAATAGATTAGGCATATAGCAGCCATTAGTTAAAGACAAAGGTACTTCAGGTTCACAAAAAAGGTTTTTCGAAGGTGTTTAGACTGTCACATTGCTGCAAAGGGTGGCTTACAGAACCGGTAATCAGTATTTCAAAGAACCTTTAAAGGTCTGGTGAGTAGGATCTAGTGACATCTACTGGTGACGATGCAAACTGCAACCAACTGAATACCATTCCCCCCCCCCGAAGAGTGAAGGAGAAACTATGCTGGCCTCAAAACAAATGGAAAACACGAAAGGTGCCAGTGTTAGTGTGTTAATATCTGAGTGTTGTACTGTAGATACGACAGAATAAGACGCTTATCAGAAGATGTGGTTGATCCTGGGGCACACTTTAGCCCAGATTAGGGATTTCTGTAATCTCAGCACAGTGGTTTCAGATTACACCGATTCATTTATTCCTCTAACATATCTGTGTGTAGAGGTATATTATGTTGCAATTTATTTCTGCTGTGGGAAGAGCAGGTAGGTTAGAGTAACAGCAGCAACACGCTTTCTACAAAGTTCACATTTGTATCTCTGATTTGACAGTGTTTTTTTTTAATCGAATGCCAACAGAGCACTTTAAATTGCATGACTCAGTGCTTTTACTGGAAAAGAATCTGCCTCCCAAAAAAAAAAAAAAAAAAAAAAAAATCAATTATGTGCATTAGGATGATGTGAGGTTATTGCTCCTGGAAAAGTCTGGTGGAAAGCTAACACATCCCACTTTTCTTGTGCACACATACCCAAACAACTGGCCGATTGTGGCTCCACTGAAAACTCCTTAATCACATAAACATTATCACATTATCAAATGTAACCTTTAATCATTTTCTAAGAAGGTTTTGCTGAGCGTTGCATCAGCCAGTTAAGAGGATTAATAAAACAGAGGCTGAAGCAATTTATCAATCAGTGGATGTTATGTAACATCCAACTTTTCCAAGAATAATACAATGTGGAGGAAAAAAACGAAAGCATCATGTGAAACATAAAAATGTTGTCTACAAGCTGAATTATCCAAGAATAACTTGTCTAATCATCTCAGCCTCCCTCGTCACTTCCCTACAGTACCAGTACCAGACATACCACTATGGTGAAACTGGCTCTCTTCCTGTCCCAGGAAAGGAAGACCAAGAGTTACCTCTGCTGCAGAGAAGAAGTCATCACAGTTACCAACCTTAGAAATCAACAATTAACAGCACCTCAAACTGGAGCCCACATTAGTGCTTCACAGAGTTCAAGTAGCAAACATATCTTAGCATCAACTGGAGAGAGAGTGAATCAGGCCTTTGTGATTGAGATGCTCCAAATAAATAAATAAATAAATAACATGACTGAGGGAGCCCAACAACAAGAGGACTGCTTGAGCCAAGAAACACAAGGAATGGACATTAGTCCATAGGAAATCTGTAGTTTGGCCTCCAAATTTAAGATTTTTGGTTCAGTCTTTGTGCAGAAGGTGAACAGATGATATCTGCATGTGTGGTTCCCACCACAAAGCTTAACAGGGGTGCAATGATGTAGGGCTGCTTTGCAGGTGACACTGTTGATTTATTTAAAATTCAAGGCCAGCATGGATACCACAGCATTCTCCAGCAACATGCCATCCTATGCGGTTTGTGCTTAGTAGGATCATCATTTGTTTTTCAGCAGGACAGTGACCCACACCTCCAGGCTATGTAAGGGATATTTGACTAAGAAGGAGAGTAACAAAGTGCATCAGATGAACTTGATAATCACCTGACCTAAACCCAGTTGAGCTTTTGAGATGGTTTGGGATGAGCTGGACTGCAGAGTCAAGGAAAGGCAACAAACAAGTGCTCAGCACATATGGAAACTCCTTCAAGACTTCAATATTAATTTGCAATGTAGTGAATGATAAAAATAAACCACTGAATGAGATGGTGTGCCTAAACCTTTGTCTGATACTGTACACTTCACGTAGCGTCATAAAAACCACAGTCACACCTGGCTCTGTATTAACGAGTTGAAATATTTATTTCAAAAACTGAAAAAATAAAAACAAACCCACCAACATAGTTTTTTAGTATATCATACAAAGACATATTTCAATGTTGCTATGTGAGTATTTGTTTCTCTTTGACTACAGTGTGAGGCAGTTTGAAAGGCTGGCCGAGCTGGTAGCACTACAGACACAGACCCGAGAGAGAGACAGAGAGAGAGAGAGAGAGAGAGAGAGAGAGAGAGAGAGAGGAGGGGGGTTAATAAAGAATATTTGGGCAAAAAATACAACCAAACATCACTCAAGGTGCATTCAATTCATCTTTCAAGACACTTGAAATACCATAAAAAGGAGATCTATCCTTTTTTTTTTATTGTATTTTTTTGTTTTATATTTCAATTTCTAATGAAATCACCAATTTGCCCAGGTGTGGAAGAGACAACAAAAATCATTACAAATACAAAGACCTCGACCCAACAGTACTGTTTGTTTGAACTTGGTTGGAGCAACAAGTGGTTGGTGCCAAATGGGAAAATTATTTCCAACTCTGATTAACAAAACACTTTTCTCGTTCATCTGCTTCTCCAGAGTGATTTAAAATATATATTTTTTAAGTAAAATGATTGGAAAATACTATTTAACCAGCGTCTGTTAAATAAACCAGTGTCACAACTTTGTAGATACACAGCTGAAGCGGAGCATCAAAACTAAGTATGTTAAGACACAAAGAGAAAGACCAAGAGAAGCATCACTTCCATCGTCAAACAGAAAGAGGAAATTCAAAACGGGATGCCTGCTCGTCTCTAGGCATGATCAGTCTTCTCAGAGAGTTCACTGGCAACAAGCTGAAAGTCAGTCCATCAATCTTAGTAGGAAATTCTGTTAAATAACAATCTCTTATGGAAAAAATAATGACTTATATTGGTTACATGTGGTGTTCATATGAACCATTTTGTATCCCTAATTCAATTAAACTGAATCCTTACTTGCAAGAGATGCAAAATGTGAATGCTTGTAGATGAAAAGAAAGCAAACGATTATTTCCAACAATAGAAGGCTTGTAGTTTATATACACAGCTACTTGGTCTTGAGGAAGCTATGGAAAACACTGCAGTCTGTGTGCTGCATACTACAGAGTCCACTGTGGTCCTTTGCAATGCAGACTGTTAGTGAAGGATTTAGAAAAACTGTAGTCAACCATCAGACCTGTAGGTTATTTGAAGAGGCAGGATCATGTGATACACCAGATAAATCTTAAACATTTCATGAATAAAAGGTTTGTGCAGCCTTAAACCCCCCCCTCCCAAAAAAAACCCAAAAACTGACATTCAAACGAGCAGTCCTGTCTCCAGGAGCACAGTCGTCCTGCTGGCAGAGTCATTACGTGTCCAGGAAATAACCGAGCAAACAGCTCAGATAGCCGTCTGTCAGAAGACAACATCGTTAGCAGTTCATTATGTGACTGGATCCAAAGCTGCTGCTGCTGCTGCTGCTGTGACAGATTTGTTGTAGTGCTGCGTAACCACTGACATTTGTAAAAAATATGCACCAATGGGGCTTAAACTTTATTACAACCTTTCTGCCAAAGGAAGGAAAGACAAATTAGCAGACCCCAAAGTGTTGTTGCTTTTTTCTGTATATATATAAAAAAAGATTTCCTCCCACTAACCTCTCCTACTTTTTAAACAATAAAAGGGAAAATGACCCCACGTCATTAGTGTTTGGGCAACTTCCATCAGACCCACCCATGATGCACTGCTACCTCTGAAGATGTAGCATGAGGTAGTTGGGAGTTTCAGAGCTCACAAGGAGACGGATGGAAAAAAAACAAAAAACGGTTCTATTTTCCTGGTCGCAAACGACTCTCTGACTCCAGTTTGGAGCGATTTTAAGAGTTTCCATGTAAGCGCCTGTTAAAATCAAATAAAAAAGAACGGGGGTCGGCTCAAGTTAACAGTCACAGGTCGTTACAATGGTGGAGAGGTGAAAGGCAGAAAGTCCAGTGAACCAGCCAGTGAAGCGGTATGGACTCAATAAGGTGATAACTCACAGTGAGACAAAAAGATTAGGAAGAAAACATAGAGAGGAAGAGAAAGACAGATAGAGCAGCTCAGGCTCCAACAGCTTTATAAGCTCACAACGTGGAACAAACTGGTCTAAACAGGAGAGCACGCATGCCATCTATGTTACACAGAGACAGGATTTTAGGGCTGGGAAACGGCATACAGTCACTGATCTCCCCTCTTGTGCAGTGTATCCTGGGATGTCTCGAGTACAACCTGTGCTCATAGCGCCATGAAGCGCCATTATTAAAAACCGGGGAAGGAAAAAAAGAAAAAAACAGACAATAAATACTCTGTAGAACGGATCCACTTCACTTCGACTGCTTTTCACCAACACAGTTCATTATGTGGCTGGAGGAGGAGGGAGGCTGTAAAATCAGGGCTGTATCCTTTCCTTCCCTGAATCCTTACATCCATTTGTTCCTCCCTTCACTAAGCCCTTGGTGCTGTCCTTTATGGAAGCTTTCAGACACGGGCGGAGAAGCAGGATTAGAAAAGAAGCACCTTTTAATTTGGCTTAGAAACAAACAAAAAAAGAGAGAAGAAAACAAAGGGGGGAAGAAAAGTGTGTGTATAAATAGAAAGAGGCAGACAGAAGCCGGTCTTCTAGTAGAGGAGGTGGACGACAGGAGGGCAGATCTCAACCTGTGCCTGTGGAGTAGAAGACTGATTTTAGTCATTTTACATATAATATGTGTATAGTCATATTGTGGTTGTCCTCTGTCTTTACCCTCTTCTTCCTCGCCCCAGCCTTCCGCTACCCCAGCCAGCTCGTAATGTTTCTTCCTCAGCTCGCCGAGACGCTCTCGCTCCTTCTGCAGACGAGTCTCCAGCTCCAGGACGAGGACCTGAGGAGACACAGACACTCGTCAGGACAAACACACACTCGTCATTTCCCTGTGGCATTTCATTTCCCCTCACAAACCAAGGAAAACCTAAAATCTAAAATCTACATGTTTTAGTCACATACAGAAGGAAGTTACATGAAAAACAAACTAGAAGGGAAGAGCCTATTTTTTGCTGCACAATAAATGATTAATGGCTGATTTTAATTTGTCATTTAAAGCACTTTAAAAGTTGTAACTACATCTTAAATATAAGCCAGAGCCTAGCTCTAGCTATTGATCACTACTTTCCCTTTTATATTATATAATGTTAATATTTTTTCTTGCATGATGTTGCACGTGATGAACAGACTCCTTGTTAACTATTTTATCCTTCATGATTATGATCAGCTAGCTGTCACATGAGGCCACTTTTCATGTACAATTAATTATTCATTCAAGTTTAAACAAAAGTTAGTGTGCTGGATCAGATTCTTGCTGGCTTTCCGACGTGTCTGTGGACCTTTCTGTCTTTTTCTTTTTCAGCGTCAGAGAACACAAGAGTGTTGATGTGTTTGCAATTCATTCTAAAAACATTCTGGCTTCTATCTTCTCGGATGTATTATGGAGATTTTCACGTAACACTGTAAAGACTTCACCTGTTGGCCCTCTGGGAAATTTGGGAAATTTGAACCCAAATTTCCCAGAGGGCCAACAGGTGAAGTGTTACGTAAAAATCTCCATAATACATCCGAGAAGATAGAAGCCAGAATGTTTTTAGAATGAATTGCAAACACATCAACACTCTTTAGTAATTTATACATCTCTAAACTCCTAACTAGTTATTAAATCACTTATTCTAAAAATAACTTCCCTAGATTGAGGTTGCTTCTTCTGCTCACCTGTGCATCCATCTCTTGTCGTTTGATCTGGGTGAGAGTCATGCTGGAGAAGTCCATCGTATCTGGGCACAAACAACAAATTATGATCAAACACTTTCTGAGAACTTCCACAGGAAATTACAGCTTAAACATAACGAATAAACATCAATGACTCTCAATTATTAAACCAAACATTGTAACTTCTTCTCTCACCTCTGTCTTCAATTTGGGACTTTCCAGACTTGGTGGAGGCCACGACAGCCGCGGTGGCCTGTGTGACGCCCCGGGACGCCTGCTGCAGACGGTGCAGGTTGGTGCTGTCTTTGTCTGCTTTTACCTGCAACAGCAACATGATGAGAGACAACATAAGAACGCTGCCTACACCTGTATTCCTCCCACTTTAGTAGCTCGGCAAATTCCAAACAATTTAGACCATCCGTTCATAATAATATATAAAACAAACAAGTATACGCATCGAGTGTAAGAATGTATTCTTTACTGACCTTAGAGGCAGCAACTAGCTGTGCGGTGCTGGCAGCTATTTCATGTGAACACACCATCAGCTCCTCAAACTTCCCTTTGCCCTGCACCACCAGATCAGCCGCATCTCTGGAACAACACAGCACAATATAAACTCGAGGAGGACACAGCGAGAGCAACATGATTTATGCATGGCCTTCCACGCTTAAAGCCTGATTTACGGTTTTGTTTTTTCTTTATTTATTTCCTCGCAGAAGGTCACCTCGTTCATTCTTTGGGGCATTAAATCAACAGCTGCTTGCAAAACAACTTTCCCACTTCAAACTTTATGAACATAAGCACTTCTACACTGTCAGAGACGACTGATACTTACACCATGACAGTGGCGCCCCATCCCACTGCTTTGGAGGCAGAGATCAGGCCCTCGGTCCAGCGGGAGTTCTTGGCATAAAATTCCTTCATGGAGGCTGCCCCCTGGTGGACAACAGAGGATATATATTTATTAAGATATTACTATAAAATGTGAAACTTTTCAATAATCTGACATTTCTTCTTTGATTAATTAATCCAGAACAGATGAAAAAAGAGTCAAAGGCAACATTTAAATCTTGTTTTGACCAACTAATCGATTCATCTACTACTGTGGTAGGTATGTGATCACAAAAAACTATATATAAAACTATACTACATAGTGAGTGGAGGTTATATGGTTTAAAAACTCTACAATTGTAGCTCCAAACTGAAAATACTAGAAAGAAAAGTGCAGATCAGGAGTGTCATTTTTCCACCACATTAGCTCTGGTTCTTGAAAAGGTTGTGTTCAGAACAGTCAACATTAAATGATCTTCTTATGAAAAATAAACCTGCCTCCTGTCCTGATTGTGGGACTTGGAGAGACAGGCATTTTCTGAGGTAAACATTGTGACAGATGTACTGCACTAATGGTTTCAGCTCTAGTCTGGATCTGTTCAATGAAGTGACATTGCATTAAATACACTCCTTGTTTGGAGTGTGTCAGACACTGATTTATACTGTAAGGACGTCCTAATGTTATTATTAGGTACCAAGGTATCCTGGGAGATATTCTGATTTTAATTACTAAACATGAACAATGCAGATTCGTTGAAGCATAAATTATAAGACAAGACAAACTGTATGCTTCCTTTGGGTTTCCATACAGTAGATCCAACGTTTTGTCTCTGATGTGGTCTTTAACATACTGGGTGAAGATGGGGAGAGTGGAGGGCAGGGAAGCACGTTTAAAGTCTCCGGAAATGAGGAGGAGGGACTGTTGATGTCTGCTGCTGTGACACTAGATTGTAATGGAGCTCACAGGCCGCTGAAGAATCAGCCGAGGGTGGGATGTAAACAGTTATTGTGATGATGTGTGAGATAATATAGTTGAATGCCAACTTAATGTATCCATTACAATAAAAAAATAGTGTAAAAAGCTGCATATTCGAATCAGTCAGTCTGTAGATATACAGCAGATTTTATTATTGTGCTAATAATAAAACCCACGTCTCAGTATAACTCACCCTGCCACTCTCCACGATGTCCCTTTGCAGATTTTTGGAAGACAGGATGAGCTCCTTGATCGCCTGCATCAGCTCTGTGCAGGAGGCCAAAATCCTGCAGGGGGCGACAGAGCAGAGGACACAAACACTGTCAACAGCTGATAGGAAGCATAACATCAAACCCTCTTAATACTGTCAATGATCGAACCTGTTCAGTGCCTGCAGTTATACAGAAAGTGACCTTGTTCTGGTCCAGTCTGCTCAGCTTGAATCCAACCTGAGACAGAGTGGCTTCATTTTCTAAACAGAAAGCCTCCTCGCTGTTAAAGAAATGGCCAGTTTGTTGCCACACAGTCGAGTTACTGCAGGACAGATGCACCACTGACCCAAATTCTCAATGAAGCATTTGTAGCTGCAGTGGTTGTTGTTGTTTCTTTTCAGAATTGTTTCTCACAGCAGCTGCGCCGCAGCTTGTGAGAAGACGACTTTTTATTTGACATTAATAATTAAGTCAGCGAGGAGAGATGAGATAAAAGGGCTTTAATTGGCTTGCTTTGCACACAAAGAGAATTATTACACAGCCTGCATGAATAAAACATCGGTTTCTCTTTGAGCTTCAGAGTTTTAAACATGAAAAGATACAAACCTAACTACCAGACGACACGCGCTTACATCAGTGTGAGACGAAAACAGTAAGTAAAAACCTCAACAAGACAGAGCTGTTCACGGTTTAGTGAAGATTTATGTGCAGAACAATTCACTGATGGTTAAGTTTGGAGCGGAGAGCAGAGCTCAAAAATGTAATCAACATATTTCTGAACCTACTGGAGCAAAATAGAAACTAGAATGTGTGTCACAATGTCGCATTTATTTAGCACTGAGGTTAACAGACCACACAGCAAGGTGTGCGTCTGGCCCATGCTATATATTAATAACAGAACTAGTTTAAGTAAGTATTGATACCACAAGCTGTTTCGTAGGCCTCATAGCTGTATCCTCAGGCTTTGCTGAACATGTACCGGTATGTATAAAATTCGTGTGGCTAAAGTTAAGCCAAAACTCTTAAGTGTGACAGCTTCAGCGGGCTTATGTGAGCGACCAGCACAAACTCTCCTACAATTTGATGTTAAAATGATGTCTGTAGAGGGAAGTTTGTGCCACTGGGAGCATTTTTTGGACTGATGCAACACACATTACGTCCATAAGCGTCCATGTTAAATTCCCCTGCGCCTTTTCACAATTTTCTCGAAAACCGTTCAGCGCATCACTTAAAAAAGTGATAGGATACCGTTCCTGTCAGAGCTACACATTTTGATATATATTTTGCGTATGTGCGATGAAATCTGCAGGAGTAGCACCATAAATGTCAGTTATGAATCTTATTAATAAAGCCACATGGTGTAAGACGTCTATAATATGATTGAAAAAGGGAACAACAATTTTAAAACTTCTATTAAAAGACCGACTAGAGAAAAACATTCAGCTCTGTATGGTTGCTTCAGATGTCACAGTTTGCACCATCTTTGTGGCTGAACTGATGAAACTCTTCGCACGTCCGAGTGTGGCAACAGCACTGAAATGTGACTGCTACTCTACGTTTCTGAAAATCATCTCTAGTTTCCTTTTGCAGTTCATTGCTTTTGTTTGCATCCATTACAGCGTGCAGTAAACCCTTTCACAAACAAATAACTGGAGTAAATTAACTGGCGTCGCATCTGTAACTGATCATCTATAACTGAATCAGTTCCTCAGTATACAGTAACACTTTCATTTCTCTTTTTGCGACTCATAGTTCCAGTTTTCTGTCATTTTAACACGACTTTTTGCTGAAGGAGAGAAGATAAAGCCGTGGAAAGTAGAAACATTTGTGGGTCAACTGTGTTTCTATTTTGGGAAAATGTCACACTTTTATGTAACGAGGTTGATCCGGTTTAAATATTCTGCCGAAGGACATGAGACGTTTTCATGTGAACAGTCTGCCTCCCTGCAGCTCTTAAAACTCATCTGGGTTTTACCTCTCATTGACCTCCATCTTGATTCCTGTATCAACTGCTCGAGACTTGTTGAGCATTTCCTGTCGGGATTCAGAGAGACAAAAAAAAAAAAAAAAGACACTTTGAAGTTAATACTGCTGTAAAGTGAAACTAGGGGCAATGTTTTCACACAGCGTGCAAAGAGTCACACACTCTCACACACACAGCAAGTATAAATACACATCTGCTGTCAGATGACCACGGATAAACACACACACACACACACACACACACACACACACACACACACACACACACACACACACACACCTCTATCCTGGCAGCTGCTGATTCCACAGCGGTGGAAGTGGCAGCCATTTCCTGCTCCACAAGATCTCCCAGCTCCCCCTGCTGTAGCTCCAGACCCCGAGGACGCAGTTTCTAAACGAAGACAGACTCGAGTCAGAATTAAATGGTCTTTTATGACTGGTCTAGGTTCAAGTTAAACACAGCAAATGTGAGGACACTTTGACACAGTTCATGTTCACATGTATGCATGAAATATGGACCTCTGCAGTGGCCAGGATGGCCTCAAGAGCTGCCTTCAGCTTGCCGTTGTCTGCTGCAGCCAGGCTGTCCCGCTGCTTCATCTGGCCCAACAGATCCAGAGCTTCAGCCCCGCATGTCTTCACACTCTCTGACAGAGCTGACAGGGGACAGAGGCAAGGACAGGAACAATGTTATCAGGCGTTACAGAGAAAACCATCTCCATTTAAAGCTTAACATAAAATTCCACTTTACAGATGTTTTCTTTAGACTTTGGCGTGTAACAGTGCCACTAGTGGCTGCAGCTGGTGTGTTAATTATACTCGCATCTCCTCAGGCAAAGTGTCAACTCAGAGCTGAAGCAGCCAATCTGGTGGGAGGAAGTGGGAAACCAAAACTACCTCGAGAGCAGCTGATTCGTAGCAGAGTACGGACACAGGAGTGATCCATTGATTTCCAGACAGACAGCGACAGAAAACACGATGCAAACCGCAGCGTGAACACTGAAGCAGGATGTTCAGATATACAGACTGCAGACTCATACCACACTACCATCAATGTATATGCCAGAAAACTACAGAGACCTTGACTTACAGTATACTGCCCAGCCTTACTGTACACACATGCAGAGACATGAACTACTCACAGACATGTCAGAACATGTGCCTGTGCCGACTGACTCAAATGACTCAGCCCACAGATTAATATCACGAGAGAGGAGCAGACTGCAACAGCTCTCTGTCACACATCCAAACTCACCATCAGCTTGCTCCACAGGCACCATGTGGGAGGTGGCACTACCCTGAACGATGGTGTCGCCCACCAGGTGGCCGCACTGGGTGACCACTCGCATCAGCTCAGATACACCTAGACAAACAGATGATAAAGCATGTAAACCGTTACCTTACGTCACTACTTTACTGCAGCTGTGAACAGATACAGATCTACAGCTTATTTATTTGAACTTGTTTCATGTTTTTACTCCTCCAGGGGCGTCATTGTTACACACTGTTGTAAATATATGAATATATTCTTTAGCACAGGATGCATATGTTGAGAATAGCATCTACATAAAACATTACAACATCTGCATCAGCATTGCCAGAGATTTTGAGCATCAAAATGGCTCTTCATAAACCTGTAATTATGTACTGGCTTATAATAACTTTATTATACATAGCGCCTCCTTGACAGAGCTAAAATGACTCACCTGTGTTGTCAGCCAGGAAGGCCTCTCTGGTAGGGTGGAGTCTGTCCATACAGTCTAAAGAGGCCTGACATCTGGATGCTAGGTAGTCTGCAGAGATTAAAAAAAGAAGAGAGAGGTAAGATAAGACACAAACATGCATGTACGCTAATTAAATTATCTAATTCAAAGCACTGACTAAAGCATTAGTTTTGGACCTGCGGAGCTGGTGCAGCTGATGTGTGCCGGGTCGTCTATCTGAGCCAGCGAGTCCCGGATGATCTTCTCCGCCTCCTCCACAGCTCCTTGCAGACTGGACCAGCGAGCTGCCACTAGCTGGCTCTCCAGTGCCTGCTCCCTGCTTTCCTACAGACACAAAACAAAAACACCCATGTGCTTCAACTTATCACATCAACTTCTATTACGAATGTCAGAGGGTCCAAATGTTCATTGGACTTTCCCTTGTTTGATTTATTACAGCTAATTAAAGATAATGGGGGGAAATGACAATGCTCCACCTTCTCATTGAGCTGATTCTGCAGGGCTTCCGCCGTCTTCACCCCGCTCTCCCTCTCGGTCGCCAGAGATGTTTGGACTCGCTCTAGCTCGTCCCCACGGACAGCGAGCTCCGCCTCCACCTTCGACAAGGACTGCACCAGCACCGCCTTCTCGGACTCCAGGGCGACGAGCTGCGTGCTCAGCGCCTCGCTCGACTGCAGGGAGGAAATAAAAGAGTTAACAATAGAAGAAAATAATTTCGAGGCACAATGGTTAGGATAATGCGTAGCTGTCATGGCATGTCGGGATGTGGTATGATGCGAGTACGCTGACCTCACAGTAAAGAAACACTATCCTCAGCCACTGATTGTAACAATACTGTCTCCATTTAAAAGTCTGCGGAGGGGTGTACAGTCTCCAGAGAGGTTTGGGTTGAGGTTAAGTTTACAATCAAACAAACACTGGGAAGTTGTGGTTGCGCAACTCGGCTGCAATGCAACAATTGTGCGAGACTTACATCAGATCCTGTGCACTGGAGGATTGTGAAATGACTATTAAATATCTTCATTTTTGTACGTGCTGTGCATAAAGAAAGTGTTGTGCAGGTAGGAAAGAGAGACTTACAGCCTGGGTGACGGCAGATCCAACAGAGAAGGAGAAATGTTGAGAGATGGAGGAGAAACAGAATAGTTAAGAATGTGGATGTAAGCAGGAGCTAGAGAGAAAGAGTTGGACAGTGGAGGCATGTGACAAGAGAGATAAAACGTGGGCTGTGTGTGAAAAAGGACTATAGACAGATAGGGGAGGAGGAGGAGGACAGAAACTGACAGAGTTGATAAGTAGTGGATGCAACAATAAGATGTCAGGAGTGGGCGGCAGAGATGGAAGAGAAGTACGGAGAATGCTGCATGTACAGAAAAACCTCTGAAATTGGTTTGGAGGGATTAATCCACGACCTGACAGTTCATTTCTGCCGCTCCTCTTTTTATCTGAGAATTTACTGCTACTGTGTTTTCATTCGCCTGTGACAAACATCAACTTGGAACGCAGGGGCAAGATGAGTAGAGGGTGAACAGTCTAAAGAAATGTATTAGCATATCAATTCAGTCGAAATCTGGATGTGTTTGAGATTCTGCTGTAGGAGGAAGAGTCAGTGACTAAGACGGGGAGATGACATAACGAAAGACAAAAGAGAGGAAGTGACAGTTGTCTTATTGATGAAAGACAGCCCAGAAGCAGTTCAGCTCAGTTTTTTTAAACATTAGTAAGGATCCAGGATCTGTTATTAACACTCAGGGTTTAGTTTTCTACTTGTATGTAGGCCTCAAGATTGGATAACGTCACAAACACATGTACGTGCAGAAACTAACGTTACAAAAGTACGAGGTGGGGATCATCAAATAATTGACGATGACAAGGAAAAGAGTTACGCCAGCGGCAACGTTACTAGACTTTATCTATTCAGTTGGGACTAAATTAGTTTGGTATCTTTTCACAGTAACAGAGAATCTTTCTGTGTAACAGAGGGGAGAGTGACCTGTTGTGACGAAGCCATGTTGGTCTTCAGGGAGTCCAGCTCCACCCTGCTGGACACCAGCTCTCTTTGGAGCTCCTGAAGCTGTTCCAGCTGGTCCCTCTCCTGAGAAAGAAAAAGTCTCACTTTAGACAGCTCAAGTCAGCTCGAACCTCCAAACCAAACAAAAAGATACAATTCTTCAAGGCAAGTTTGTGTTGTTTGGCTCATTTTGAGCCTGAAAACATCCAATTTTTCCTCACGACTGAAGCTCTAAATGCAGGTAGTTGCTGTTGGACCCAAAGGAAACCGTTTGGCTGTTCAACACTGAGTTGATAAGTTCTGACTGCATTCATCTCATGCTCACCTGTCGTTCTGCAACCTCCTGAGCGGCCTTCACTTTCTCTTGCATCTCTCTCCTCACTGCTTCCACTTCATCCTGTGCAGCCCGAGCCACCGTCATCTGTCGGGTCACCTCTGCGTTCTGAACACACACACACACACACACACACACACATATATATTTATATTTATATACACACACACACACACACACACACATATATATTTATATTTATATATATGAAAGGACATGAGACACAGATGCAGACACGCAGAGAAACACCAAAATAATAAGAACAGACTGGATCTTCAGCTTGAGGGGGGAAATATAAAAGGACAGTAGGAGGACAAAACCTAATTTAACTTGGAAGGGGGTTTTTTTAGGACATAGAGGAGGAGGTGATGAATATGAAGAGGAAGTAAGACTCTCACCTTCCTCAGCAGGTCTGCATGACTCTGAACCAGCTCTGTGTACTTCTCCTTCAGTTTGGTGTAGCGCTGCTCATTGGCCTGAGCTTTTTCTGACAGAGAAGGATGAACACAGTTATTAGTGGACACAGTAAATGATTGCAGGAACTCCTGGTGAGGAAAAATGCAGGTAAATCATTACTAGTTTAGTAAATTCTTTTAGTTTTGATTTGATTTTTTTTCCTGCCGTCCAACCATTCCTCGAATACTTATGCTATTGACTCAGGTAACAACTTCTTTAATGTGTGCTCAAAAGTTTCCACAACTTTTAAATATATATAAATATAAATATATATAAAATCGATTGATTCATGGATACAATCAAGACCAAAGAATCAAAGCAATGAAAGAGCTTAAACATAAAACAAGTTCTCTTCACAGACAATCATTATTTAAATAATGTCCCTTTTTTGTGTAAGGATACATTCAGATAGTATCAGGGTTGTCTGGTAGTGTGTGGGGGTGAGGTGAGGGGTTTGGCTACAGGAGGGTGTGTCTATTTGTGTTGAATGTAACGGCTGTGAAACAATCGGGAAATAACTTTTTATTTCACTGATTAACCGGCTTTATTGATGCCAGTGCTCCCGCACTCTCATTCACTGTCTATGTCGCTCAACCACCAAGTGGAAATTGTGAGTCAGACTCAGATTTAGAAGCTGAGTACATGACATAAACAAAGCAAGTACACAACAGCTAGAGTATCATAGTTTAGTCCATGAATCCACCTAGATAGTCTCAGTTTTAGTGACAGTTCATGCCGACTGTGGAGAGTTTGACTGGTGTGAGCGTCTGATTGGCGGCTGCATCATGATGTTAGGTTGTGTTTTTCCAAAAGATGTATCCATCTCAACTTCTCCACTGCAGGTTGCTTCATTTTCTGGCGAACACCCCTCAAATAAATGGGAAAACCTGCCGGCAGCGCCGGATCCTGTCTGAATGTGCTCTAAGTGAGACACAGAATCTATTGTGGAGCAGCCTAAAATATTTGTTATTTATTTCTAAGAATAAACAAAAAGCTCCAACAATTGGAAATAATAATGTGATAATTGTGACCAAGAAATGACAGATGTGCATTAAGGTCCAGCCTCACTCTCTATCTCCGTCAGGCTCCGCTGCTCCTTCTCCGTGTCCTCTCTGACCCTCCGCAGGTCGTCCAGCTCCGCCTTCAGGAACTCGCTCTCCCCGGCAGCCTGCAGCCTCAGGTGGCTCTGCTCTGCAAGCTCGGCCTCCAGCTCGCTGACACGCCCCCTCAGCGCCTGACACAAGCGGCCACTCTGACGTGACAAAGCAGAAAAAGAGAGTTGGTGAACAGCTGATTCATTTTTTTTCTCTTTACAGTTTGTGTGTGAGACGCTTCACCTCAAGTCTGAACGACTCCAGCTCTTCTTTGAGGGCCTGGATTTCCCGCGTCAGCTGTTCAATCAGACGATCTCTGATGGGTACAGACAAAGTATGGATTAAAAGTAAAATCAGAAAACTGTCAGACACAATCCGCTAGATGCATGTCTGTCTTGCTGGTCTTACTTGTCGTCCTTTCTCATGCCATTCTGACTGTTGAAGTTGAAGGGGTCTATCGGTGCCGAGGTGCCAAATAGGTTGTCAAACTTGGTCTCCAAAGCAGCCTGAAAGTTTAAAAGAAACACGCATTAACTATTCAAGTTTGTACACGCGATCCACCTCCATACTTTCATGTCTTGATCCAACACCTCCACCTGTTTTGCAGCTGGATTGTGGCTCCAAAAATGCCATTAATTACCTCATTATCTCACATTTTTTCAATCTGACAAATATGCCTTTTTTTGTCCAAGTTCAGCTTGAACAGCCAGCTATGTGACAGTCGATATAATTAACACCATGATGTGCCAGTATGAATAATGAATATATAAACCAGATGTTTGGAGTAGTCTTACCAAGAAACATGTGTTATCGCAGGGGAGTCTATTAATATCTTCACTGCTGGCAGGTTATTTCCTGTTTTATCTCCTTTAGTTTTGCATCTGTTCCCTCTCGTCTACTCCCACAAACACAACATCCCTCTGACATTTTTGGTCGCTGACTACAACATGTGAGCCGGAAAGCCAATCATCTACCAGACAAACTGCATTTCAGGAGGCGCCATTCAGGGATACTTGTCTTGTTTAGTTACCGGCAGCACGGGGACGTCTGTGTCCACCAGGTCGTCTGTCTCCACCACATGCTCCGACTCTGGAGACGACGACTCGGCGGGGATCACGACCACGGGACTGATGTGCTCCGACAGAGCCGACGCGCGGAGGAAGTTAGGAGGGTTCTGCAAGAAGGACAAAGCAGAAGTTTAATCTCTCTATTATTCTTTAATATTTTAAGGGAAGGATGTGCAAAATGCAGCTGGTGTCCAGTGTCCAAAATGTGTTTTCACTCAGATTTAAATCACAAAAATGAAAAATCAATCCGCTTCCTACATTTAACATGTGAGTGAGTGCAAGGCTCAAAGTCAACATGAAAGGGAGATAATTATTCACCTTTTGTCAAAATTTTTGTGCCCACAGCAACTTGTCAGATCAAGGTTTAGCACAGTATGATGCGATGAAACAGCAAAGATGACGACATTAAAAGCAAACTTCAGCCTGTCTATAGAAGAATGGTATGATATCATTATGAAATCTTTGAATCACCTCTGTGAGACTGCAGAAAACTAAATTTGAGGAAATTTAGGAAAAGTAGAAACTGTAAATCGTCCCTGAACATTTTGTTTAACTTTTGGTAACTTTTTTTTCTCTTCTTAAAATGTCTTATTATTTTTGTGATAAAAAAGAAACACCCCTTGTTTGCTCTTTGCTTTTGTAACATTTGTATGAACAAACAACGATAATACTGGATTCCAAATAAAGGAAAAGATGCACTCCAAAACACTGAATGAAATGCTGAAGTTTTTGTCCTTGCTCAGTCATTTCATGTCAGTGATGATATGGGTTAGACCCTCAAATAGATGTATGCAAATTTAGGACAGAGTGAGAGCTGAAAATACACACTGTGGCGGCAGCATACATTTCTCTCTTCTCATTTCCATTTATATCACACATAGCAGTGTATACACAGGCCGACCACTTTATTAGGTACACTCATACAATTCAATGTGATCAAACATAACAACTCTGACATAAATTAAACGTGTATAATGTTTCAGTTTTTGTTGACACAGTCGAAAAGGTATAGTATGTTTACTACTGAGGTTGTAGTTTGCAGTAGTGTTAAACTTGCATTATATTAAAAGTGTTTCTAATATTTTGGCCATCAATACAGACAGTATATTAACTGCTACCGCCATAACATATCAGTAAAATGTAGAAGGATAAGATAAAAAAAAAAAAGATGTAATAAGATATTTCAAGATATAAACAAAGGACTAAAAGATGAATGAACTAACTGGAAAACAGAAACAACCATCGTCGGTCAGGTGTGGTTAAAATGTCTTAGTGAGGACGGCCATTACCTCAGGCAGCTGTGGGATCTGAATCAGCCTCTTGAAATACTGCAAGTTACTGGAGCGATAGAACAGACTCTTTAACCTGAAACAGAGACGACAGGAAAATCAGAAATACAGAGCTCAGTCCTTGAGGTCACACTCAGTCAGTGAGTACAGGGAAAACATGACCGGCTGTGTGTCGTACTTCTTAAACTGTTCTTGGAAGCGATCTCTGTGGCCCTGGAGAGTGTCTGCTGGAAGGCCTGCAAAGCACACACAAATCACAAACATGTCGGCACTCAGACACCAAAAACTATCCAGGTACTCTGTGTATAATGTGTATCGAAATAATGTCTCAGTGCACACGTGGATGATGGGATTTTATGCACGAGTGTATCAAGTTTCCGAAAATGAGAAAAGACTTTTTGAAACTGACCTGAATGTGTTTTTGAGTTTATCAAGCGAGGCTTTGAACGGTTTCAGGAGCCCAAAGAGGCTAAAAAAAATCTTTAACTCTGAGAGGAGCATGTCATCTGTGAATCTTTGAAGTGAAGCTTCACCCATTTTAAGGTTTCACACACTTTATTTCTGAACCGCAGGATGTTTAAGAGCTTAAAGTGAAGCCAGACTCTGGCTAACAGCTCCTCACCGATCAATGGATCTCTTGCCAATGACTGAGACGAGTGATTCTAGAGGATTTGTGGCATTCAGCGATACATTTTCTCATGTTTAAATTACTCAGTAAACTAAATTGTTAAGCGGTCCAGACTTGTCGTGTTCAGACAGTCTGCCTTTCTCCGTGTAATGCCCTACTCTGAGTGGATTATATAATTACATTGTTTAGTTCCAGTTTAGTTTTCGTATTAGTATGATTTTATTGATATATAGTGCTGCATCATCGACGAATGAAGTTATATTTTTTGTAATACAACAACTGACTGGAGCTGCAACGATTAGTTGATCAGAAAAAAAATAACCAGCAACTATTTTGATTATTATTTCTTCTTCATCAGTCTTTGCTGGTCCAAACTTCTCAGGTATGAGGCTTTGCTTCTTGTTTTTTTATCACAGATGATGGTAAATAAAATATTTTTAGTTTCAGACTGTTGGTCAGATAAAAGGAGCAATGTAAAGAGATCATTTTGGGAAGTTGTGATGGATAGCAACTGATGACCGCTGATTTTTAGCTTTAAATAAAGAACAACGACTAACTGCCCTGTGTTAAAAGTGAATTATTATATTGGGAGTTTTTCAAGGTTTTTTCTAATCACAACACAAAATCTGCACTCTTTCTACTGAGCCTGCAGTTGTGCTATTTGACCAACAGAGGTGTGTGTCACTCACATGAGTGCAGCTTAAACAGCAGCTTGACTGTGTAGTCATACAGGTGGCTGCAGTCCAGGATGACTTGGATGAGGGGGGCCAGGCGACACTGGCCTGCCGCCGTCACAGACACCGATCGAGACATGTCTAGAGAGCTGAATACTGGAAAGAGGACAGAGAAACACATAACCCAATCAATGCGATGTATTCGCAAAATCAATATGTACCCATCAGGTATCGTAACACAGCGGGAGTCACCACACACACATCAGAGATTATTCATGCACACACACACAGAAACAGGCATGAATTTTTCATGAATCAATCAAGTTGCTCTGAAATTAACCAAAAGCAACACACAGCTCACTCTTGCTTACTGAAAAAAAAAAAGAAGCAGAGAGGAAGCAGCGACCTGAACACTAACAGGATTGTCTGACTCCCTCTCTGCCTCCATCATTCATGCCCCTCTTTCATTTGCCTGCCACCCCTGTTCACGTCGCTCCCAAATCCAGGCCCAGAGAGCCTCTGTGCACTGCAGAGGTGTGGTTTCCTGCTACAGCTAGAAAACACACAAACACACACACACACATACACACACACATACACACACCTCAGGCCTGGCCTCTTTACCCCATGGGTGACGTGATGCTTTTAAAATACACCAGACCAGAAGGGGAAAGCTGACAAGGGCTTTGAGATTTGGCCGTGAGGTAACACAGACCCTCAGTGCTGTGGATTTTTTTTTTAAATATCTCATTTTGTCCTGGATGCTTATGTAGTGATGTGTTTCTACTAGATATCTCTGATTCTTGACAAAGAGGGGAAGACAAGAGTGTAATTTCCTCCTGTCCATTCATGCGTTTTCCAGCATTTCTCCTGAGCTCCTCGTCACATCCCAGCCGGCTATTTTTATCCCTGTTCCATACTTTAAGAGACATTAGGATGACTCACCCAGACAACAACAAGGCTACAGTGCACTTTGTAACCACCAACTGTGTTGTGTCAGATGAGGTGTTGTGTCTGTGTTGTCTCTGATGATGCTGTAGATGTAGTCTACAGCGTCTATTTCTGTCAGACAGTGTCTTCCTGTCTGCCAAAATGTGATGTCATGTTTGTGTGTTACTTCACGCTCATGCAACAGAGCTTTAAGTCAGATCAGAGCAGCTTACCGCCCAGGAAGAGGTTGAGCTCGCACTCCAGGTAGTCAAACATCTCGACTGTCAGCTGGAAGCTAAAACAAAGAGGGGAGATACAGGAAGAGAGGTGACCAACACACACAGATCTGTGTTAAACAGAGAGAGAGAGGCAGCTTTATGTCTTTCGCACATGACAAGACCATTGATGCTTCAAACTGAATCCACCTGCTCGGTGAAAAAGTACCAGAAAATTTAGTACAATTTTTTTTATATAGAGCCAAATCACAGCAGAAGTTATCTCAGGACTTCATACAGAGCAGGTCTAGACTGTACTCTCTATAATATTATTCACACAGATCCAATAATTTCCACCATGAGTAAGCACTTCTCAAGGAAAAACTTCCGTCTCGTGGTTTCCCAGTTGCAGATGAGTGTTTTCCTGTTTTTTTTTTCCTCATTACTCAAATACCGGATCACTTCATTCATGCATTCTGCATTGGTTGAGTCATGATCAAAGCAGGAGTGAAAATACCTAAAGCAATGCACACCTGTGACTGTACAGTACAGGGGATCCTAATATGGGAATAAATCTGAGGGGGGTTGAATGTTTGGTTTGTGAATCATGGGATTCTTTGACCTCTTCAGGCCTCTAAACATTTTAACAATCTGCATGCTAGTGGACATTAGCTTGTTTTGAAGGAGTGACAAGCTGGTTAATAGTACCAGCACCAGAACTAAAGTGCTTTGAGGGAGAACCACTGATGAATACACTGAAATGAAACCTTTCCTTTTTTATGAATGCTTTGTCTAAGCCTTGTGATTTTATGACAGTGTGAAGAATACGCTTTGATTGTCAGGCTTCATCATGTGTATTCCGGACAGATGTTGTTGTTGTTTTGTTGTATTGGTGAAAGTTAAGTGGGTGTGTAATGTATGTATTTGTAGTCTCAAAAAACACTTCTTGGGGTGGTGTTTAGCTCAGTTGGTAGAGCAGCCGCCCCATGTGTGAAGGCTTAGTCCTTGCCGTGGAAAACCAGGGTTCGAATCCGACCTGTGGCTCTTTACCCATCTCTCTCTCCCTACATTTCCTGTCACTCAACACCTCTTGATTACTCTAATATGATCACGATGAATACGTTCTTGTGGCTTCTTCATGTGCATCGTGATTAAAGTAACTTAATTAGTAAACAGAGTTTGAGACACTGAAACTCATTAAACAAAATATTTTTTTAAAAACAGCACAATTCAACAACATACCACAAAAACAAACCAAACAAAACACTCACAAGTTGTTAACGTCGTTCTCTCCCGCCTCGTCAAGCTGTCTGTTTGACATCTGCAGGTTGCCGGGGAAACGAGGGTTCTGGAAGAGAAGAAGACGATGACGGCGACAGGAGTTAACGGGATTTAAACTGGGACGACAAGTTTATATGTGTGTGATGTTTATAACCATTAACACGCTTAGAAAACTTCAGCCAATAACAAATATGCTTATTTTCCCACACAGCCTGGTTGGTATATTTAGATTTACTTTTATTCTGTTCCATACTTATACTCCATTACTCTTTTACTTTACTTTTATTGTATTGATGAATCTCTGCTATTTTTACTTAAACGGGCAATACGTATATATAAATATTCACTCTTTTTGTAGCTCTGATTTTGGTCTCCTCCAACTCCTGTAGAATTTTGTCGATTAATTGAAAAATAGTTTTGGCTCTATACAGCATTTAAGACTCTTTTTATTCATAACCTGCTTCATATGTACACTACATATAATACTATATATACTATGTTATACAATAATATACTATATATACACACCATAAGAATAAATGAGTGGGATTTTGCACAAATAATGTCTTGCATAGGGAAAACAGTGTTTGGTGTTTGCTAAAGGTTTTAAGTGCTTCATGTTTTTTTTTCGGTCGTTCATAGAGGACTGTACAAGTTGCTATAAAGTTCTGTAGATATTTATAGTTCTCTGTGGTTCCATCACATTAAAGTACATAATTTCACAAATTCAGAAATATTGATTAGAGTAAAAGGAGTCTTTGAATGAAAGCCTTTGAATCTCTCAGGTAAACGTTTGGACTTTGCTCATGTGCATTCTTAGATTTTTTTGTCTCACTAGTCGAGGCCAATCAAAACAAAACTCTGGCTCTGAATCAGACAGCCGGTCGATCAGCTGCATGCTACGCTAGATTTACATAAAACATGCAGCAATAAAATCTGCTCCTGTTTCTCTGCCGTCTGTCTGGAAGGCTAAAAGGCCAAATATCGAATTAAGTTTAGTGGCATTTCCTCGTCTGAGCAAAGAATATCTCACACATCATCTCATTCCGTTAAAGTTAATACAAGTCTGTGTTTACTTGAGCTGATTGTTGATTAAACGACCTTTCTTTCTCTCATGTGTGATAAGACAATTTGTATTTCCTCTTCCGTGAGCTCAGCGCTTTCTTTTAAAGACGCTTAAGAAGCTTATAGAACGGCGTACCTGCTGATGCATAAGCAACAAATTTAGCAAATACAGGGCACAGAGAGGTGAAATAAAAGTTGTATTTTTTTTCTGCCACAATGTCACATTACTCCTTTGATTCTCAAGTTACGTCCTGGAAAACCTCCAACAAAGACTGCCCTCACCCTTGAGTAGGAATTAGCATTCAGCAGAGCGACTGCTAAACCACATCTTCCTGTGATAGCATCTGCTTCTTTGTGTCCCGGGCCGCTCTCATAAAAACACTACATTACGGGTTCTTGAGAGGCCATTAGTGTGAAAGCCAGAATTTTCTATGAAGACCCCCTCCTCCACCCACCTCCCGCAGAGACACGCTTGCACTAAAAGGAGAGTCTGAGACAAAGATAATGAGCGATGAGGGAGGCTGGTACTGGTTTTTATAGGCCAGGCCGACTCACTTTGATGTGAAACTCCATTTTGGTGATGAGCAGTTTGAGGTAGATGCTGCACAGCTTCCCGTAGCCTTCACTCAGGTGACCCTGAAGGGGCAGAAAACAGAGAGAGGTGATCAAAACGTTGAAAATAATTTTCCCCCCTTCCTCCTGACTTTTGCTGGTTTTAAGCAAATCATTTTGGTGTTTGGAGGAAATTCGTTGTGGCTCTTTGGCTGAAGGCAGCGTATAATACACATGAAAAAACGTGAGCAGCAGGCCATTTTCATACTGCGGGGCTAAACTCCACCACAGCGGCCACAAAAAAAAAATCCCCACTGAAAAACACGATAAATACGGAGCAGGTTCAGCTCAGTTCACTCTCTGTGTGAAAATATCCCTCGTCCAACGGTGTGGACAAAGTTGAATAGGGTTGGCCAATTGCTTCTCACTTCCTTTTTCCTTGAGCCTGAGTGTGCGGGTGCTGATGACACAAAAAGGAAAGGGGCCACTGACCCAGTCAGAGGGACCAAACTTCCTGCATCCTCCTCCTGACTGGTGACATCAGCAAAAAACTGAGTAATAAAACAACAAATCCAGGAATACAGAGCGCAGCGGCGTCTCTGCCCGACCCAATGTTGCTTAAGACATAACTGAAGCTTGACTGATGGGAGTGCAGCTCATACAGGCTTACACAACAAACCTCATAGATTTCACCACGGGTGTCTTTGTCAATGATGTGAGGACACTGCTCACTTAGATCAACGCAGAGTTGAGACTTTCTACAATGACTTTACATTTGTAGCGCCGGCACCCTCAAAAAACGAGATGAGATTGCTCACAGAGAAGCTCGCAGACTGGCTTATGTAATATTACCGCCTGTTGGCTGGCCATGTTTTGAAAATCACGAGATTTTGTCCATCACAGGTTGCAACGTCTGTCGCTCCGACAGGCCGGCAGCAGGCTGACCACAAACAATCGTGTAATCCGATCACCATAATGAGGAGACACAGTTGGTGGCTGTACTATAGTGCTAATAAACAAAACTACTAACACGTCTCTTTCTGAATGTCGATTAGGCTTTGTTTACACGGCAAGAAAAAGGATTGGTATCTGCAACAGTGGGCGATGCATGCAGCTCCTAGTGCGCATTCAGACAGTGAAAATGCAGGTTTACTATTCATTTAGGAGGCACACCCGCCAGGAAAAAAAACGCAACCCGATGTCACTCAGCAGCCACCAAACAGACGATCGGACCCTCCACAGACAGCCTGAAGTGTCACTGAAACTAAGACTAACCAGGTGGATTCATGGACTAAACTTTGATACTTTCAACCTGTGAGTACTGGCTGAGCGACATGGACAGTGAATGGGTGTGCTGGTATTGAGAAAGCCAGTTAATCATAGAAATAAAATTCATTCATCCATGTTTAATCTTTTCATATTGAAAACACAGTCACCTGCAGAGGACTATTACATAAGATAAGATAACTGTGTGCTGTGATATGACCACAATTATGTAATAATCAGTGTGTCCTTACCCACATCCTGCTCATATCGGTTAAATCAGCTTTGTTCCTCATGGAGTCCTTTATCACCTGCAGCAGCAGACACAGAGAGGAGGGGGAACAAGAGAGAGATAGAGAGAGAGTTAATAAAACAGAACTCATCAGTTATAATTAACTAAACGTAGATGAGGTATTAGACGCGTGAGTGGGAATGGTTACGTACGTTTGGATGGCCGTCTCGCAGCAGCTTGTGGAAGACGTGGCAGAACTTCCAGCAGAGCACCGCGTTGCTGGAGAGAGGAAGCCGGTTGACCGCTGCCCAGAAAGTGTGTGCGCCTTTCTCATGATGGGTCCCCAAGATGCAGGGTGACGAGGATAGTCAAGGATCACTGGACATTTTTGGTGCAACATTCATCTGGCTCATGACTAAATACATTTTATTATCTTGTTTTCTTTCTGTCTTTCACACACTCTCATGGGACAACCTATTTGTTGTCGCTCTAGCATAACAATTCATCCAATCTTTACGGTTCGCTTAACGTCAAGGCTGACCATTAACAGGGAACTTAAATATAGTTGGGGAAAATATATTTTAGCATAATTTTGACTAAAACAACCAGATTTCATGCAATTTTTCATTATTTCATGCAACCGCCAATTTCTAGTTAGTTCCTATAAATTCCCATGGAAAGTTTCGGTACATTTCTCAGAAATTTTCCACCCCTTGGTAACCCTACAAACTCATTATTTTTAGAATCAGTTCAAGCTATTTTTTATTGGTCTTTCAGGTCCCCATGTAGCCAAACATTGCTGTTTCTGTTTGTGCAAGATGACAAACATAAGTGAAGTCTTACAATGTTGACAGCTCGGAAAGTGAAGTCAGTGTTTGCACTGCAAAGGGTAGTTTTTTCATATTCAAAATAAATACAAATCATTCGCTAAATCTCCTTTTTGAAAAGTTAAAAACAAAAAAAATAATGAGAACCAGATATACCTACTGTTTACTTCCCCGTCTCCTTCATTTTTTTCATGTGTTTGATGAAATATATCATGTAAAATATATAATAAAATAGTGTTTGATGAAATATATCATGTAAAATATATAATAAAATAAATATCTGTGTAGCCTTGTGTTTTGTTTCACACATTAGTTTTGCAGCAGGACCATGTGTAGAAGATGAGGTTACACTAAACATAACCCTCCCGCCATGGAGAAACGCCTCCACACACACACACACAGATGGGAATCAGGAAAAACACACTTCTCCTCGCACGTGCACACACACACACAAACACAGACAATATGAGGATATTCCTGGCATGCTTCTCTTTGACAGCAACCTCCTGTGTGTTGATGGCCTTATTGATGCTGACAGCCTGTGAAGAAGAAGGAAGGAAGCGCAAAGGTGAGAAAAAGGAAAAGACAAATCATCCCGCAGCTTTTTTCACAACGCTTACAGATAAAACATAAAAAATGTTTCATTTTTTCAAAAACTGACACCCTTCCACCTTTCAGGAAGCTGCCTCTTCCTTTCCTAACCACCTGGGGAACAGGAGGCAGCGCAGTTTTTAGTGCAGGGTGACTGACCCATTTTCTGCAGAGTTGGTATTCAAGGCAGGTGCTGAGAGGCCTGAGCTCCTCTCAGCTTTTGAGGAGAGCTACACAGGCTAACACCTGTCTCATCAAAGGACACATATGCATTAAAAATGCATGTGATTTCTCTTCTTATGCTTCCATAAAGAAAACCTCCTGTTTTAGGATGAATCGCAGGATTTGGGATCATAAAACGTACAGAAAATAATACAGACAATCATATATATTGTCTGCACTGCACTCACATTTATGAAGCAGCCGTCTGTAAACGCAGTTAACATTACGTCTGTGAGCAGGCGGACTAAATGAGATAGCACCATCAATTACTCACGTGTGAATGATCAGGGGAGTATCTGTCTGTGCTGTGAAATCTACTGAGGAATGTTGGCCGGGCTAAAAACTGAACCCCCTCCAGCTTCAGCTCACATTAAAGTATCGTCTAACTCAAGTCTCACACAAACACCAGAAGAGTGTCACCACTGTTCAGGAATGACTGCATCCTGCAGGCAGACACGGTTAAAGATTCAGACTGACTTGCACAATTTGACAGCCATCATGACTATTACAAAGTTGTTGTTGGGAGCAGTGTTTGATATAAACAGCCACGAGTAATGTTGTTGGTTACAAGTCACAGACTCCATAAAACAAGATGTTATGACAATGCTAAGATAATGTTTAGTGTTTTAGACACTGACAGTATAAAGAAAGGACAGTGTATGCGTGACATCAGTGGTATCAGTTGTAGTCCTGCCTCTTCCGCCTCCCAGCTAATCTAAAATGCGTCAAAGACATTGATCATCGGCGGATCTCAAACAAGCCATCTGTAATAGCATCCACCTGTCAATCACAGCAGCCACACTGTTCATTATGGTTAGCTTTTAGCCTCAATATAACCCACGCCTACATAACCCACAATGCACCTCGACTGCAGCGAGTCCAAGGTGCAGATCAGCCTGAGATGAGGAGCGGGCTACAGTGGTCTGGTAACTTCACTTCTTCATAACTCCACCGTCCAAGCCAAGACTCGTAGTTTTCAACCCCAGCTGACTCAAATGACATCACCTGAGGCAATTTATGAGATTTCATGCAGCATTTGCTTTTCCACCCTAAAAGAACGGTCAACAGACTTTGTGTGTATATTGTGATGCAGGTCCTCTTTAAGGGATCAACAAATCATTTGAAGTTATCCTCCGGGAACCATGGATATCACTGATTTTATGGTATTCCCTCCGATAACTAACTGTCAACTTCGTGCAGGTACTGGAGCAAAGAAATGTCAAAGTTTGTACAGAATTTCACAGGAATCTATTTCATGGTTATTTCAGCTGCTAGCATGAATAATAACCCTGTACTTGTTCTCCAGTGATACTTGCTGTATGATAAAATAAATATAAAAACGAGCCCACAAAATGTTCCCGCTTTAAGCTCCAAGCCCACGTTGTTTGAGTGTTTAACCCGTTTCAGATGGTTTTCAAAACAAGGTGTTGTGGAGCAGCATCTGGCCGACATATTGTGTTGCACATGAGAGGAAAATCAAACCAAGAAAACCATACATCTCACCCAAACTCAACTCAAAACCTGAGTCTGATACGCCAGAGTTAAAAAAAAACAAACATAAAGTCAAACATGCATTTTGTTGCTATCATTTGGACGGTATCTTGAACGGAAAGTGTGGTGGCCGGGGTCAGCAGAGGACGGGGTAAGGCCTGTTTCATAATCTCACTTCCCACAGATGTCCTGAGTCTGCTCCTCCTCTTCCAGTATGTGAGCTGTCAGGACTGGATGTTCACCGCGAGGAATCATTGGAGGACGAGTGGGCCAGGAGGGGTGGGTAGGGAGGGAAGGAAGGAAGGAAGCAGAAGTGAAAGAGAGAAGAGGAGGAAGAACTTGGGAGCACTGGCTGCTATCGATGTCACATGGAAGTCCAACACACTCTGCTAAAGTGATTTTCATCTTCTGCATCCGCAAACAAACAACCAGATGACACAGACTGATTTGAACCTAACATGTCTGGAAACTCAGTCCAGATAATATTTTATATATAACTACAATCCCTTCAAATACACGGCTCGAAACAAAACCTAAACTGCCCCTGTCTTGTCTAAACAACAGCAGACAATAGACTGCATCCTCCACATGCCACAACTGTGTAATCCGACTGACGTATCATCACCACGCTCCAGCAAGTTGGCAAACACGAGCTTTGTGTTCACAAAAATCTAATTTACGAGCGAGATTCAGATCAAGTCACAGGAGTGCGTCGCTGAAGCAAAGTGAGGACAGGAGCCGGAGGAGGAATGTCGAGCTGGCTGCAGCTTCCACATCTCTGACTTTAAATTCCACATCGTCTGCGATCTGCTCGTAATCCTGCCGGTGACGGGAAGACACCAATCTGCGTCATAACGATGATGGCTGTCCACGCTTCTACTCTGGTCATTAAGTGTTGATTAAACATGAGCAACAAGTTCAACACCTGTCCTGTTGCATCAGCAGCAACAACCTGAGCCAAGACGCTGTGTGTGTGTGTGTGTGTGTGTGTGTGTGTGTGTGTGTGTGTGTGAGTGCTTTAAAAGGTCAAACAGAGCGGGGCTCACACTGTCCTGTCCAGACTACGATCTGTTAACTTGATCGAGACCACAAGGGGACGAGTTAAGTTTGAGCATGTGCTTTGTGAGAAGTTACACTTCCTGTTTGCATATAAACTATAAATAAAATCTCTGGACAGCGATGAGCTGGGAATGATCGACTTGCAGTTATTTACTGTCTTATCGCACCGTCATAGCTGTAAGAGCATGCAAAACAACAGCTTAATACTCAACATACGCTTTATTACATAATGTGACTTTCTGGTGTTGTGGTCTTTTTCTTACTTTAAAAAGGAGCAGTGTGTAGGATTTAGTGGCTTTTAGGATTTTTGTGTATTTTGGGGTGTGATAGTTTTGCTTGTGTTTACCTGAGGTAAACATGAAGTATTAAGCTGAATTTCAGACTTCACTCAAGCTCCACTTTCCTGAAGCTCGTGGTACCATGCGATGAAGACTATCAAAATGTTAAAGTTAAAATGAGTCCTACATTTAGCATGGTGCAGTTACTTACATTTAATTGGCTTTGATCACTTTGACTGTCTAATTACTTAAAGTTAAGTACAATTAACAGCATGGATGCTTTGATTGACAGGTAGGTGCTGTTACAGATGGCTTGTTTGAGCACCCAGGCGTCATTCAACCTGCCTCAGGTCCACCCATGATCTACGTCTGCTGATTTTTAATTGAATTGGAAGAGACAGTACAGCCAACATGACAGACTTTGAGCTTCAACAGGGCCTGTGGGTGACGCCACAGATACCGCTGACCATTTTTTATACGGTCATTGGTGAATATGCATCATATTAGTCTCTTTTCCATCATTTAACATGTGAAGCTAGCCAGAGCCTTTTCAGTGCAAAGGCAGTACTAAGAAATCAGAGAGGTAATATTTCCAAAATCAAATACAGCGTATAGCCGAAACATTTTGTTTAGACTCTGACTACATCTGGCTTACATTAGCAGAAAGAGGGAAGTGGCTTTTGTGCCATTTCCCGTCTCTGCCCAGCTTTTTAATCTGTCAAGACAACAAATATGACATTATCATGTGCTGTCATCTGGATGACGGCCATACAGTAAACATGACATCAGCTTTAACTCAAATGTTTTTAGTTTTCTTGATGTTATATGTCACATTCAGGTCACAAAAAGAGAGATTTCACCATAGCGTTGTGTCATTTCAACTCGTTTTGCTTCCCCTTTTTTCTCTCTGTCACTCACACACAAAAAATCAAGGGATGATTGAAAAACTCCCAGTGCAACTAGTTCCCACACGAGGATGACCCAATTAGCCCACAGTGAGACTTTGTACTTTGTGTTTGGGTTGAATGAGAGTGCCAGCTGCCTGGGACTCCTGGCAATGGCTGCTGGCATAGATGCATCAGTGGCCTATTAGATCCTCGCAGTGCGGCCACGCAGAGACTGGCTGACAGAGCGCAACGATGAGAAATTAAATCAGAGGTGAGAAGCAAGTGATTATGAGGATAAAGAGCAACGGTCAGCCCCGGGGGAGACTTCCTTACATCGGTTAATGCGGACAGAAGTCTACATCACCGCGTCCACAGGGGGGGCGACCTCAGCTGAACATCCTCCCTCGTGCCTTCCTTTCATCCTTCCCTCACCATCACTTATAACAAGGATTTAATCAATTACAAGCCAGCCGAACACAAAACTCCCTTTTGCATCTTGGTATCTACAGAAACGTCGCTTCGCTGTTGAACAAAGTGTTATTGATACAGTGTTGAAAGCATGTTAAGTCAGGCCTGGCTCAATCAGCCACTTCTGTAGAAATCAGGGCATTGATATGTTGATCATAGCCCGGCTGTGTCCACTGAAGGGCCAGTAAACACAGCCCAGAGAGAGGAAGCATCTTCTGCCTGCTAAATGAAACAACCCTCGCCCACTGACTCATTTCCCCACCCTTTCTCTGATTCGCGAGAGCATGTGACTAACGCACGGCTCAGCAATTTGATTTCCGCGTTAGTCCTGGAGATACATCAGCGTCGGTCACGTTTACTCCGTGATGGTAGGAGAGACAAGGGCAGCGCTCTTGGTTATTTTAATCTCCGCTGTGGCACATTTAATGTCAAAATTAATGATGAGGTGAACCCTCAGCCAGTATCGTTCAATCATGAGAAAATGACTGTGGAAAACCTCACCAGAGCCAAATGAAAGGCTGCAGAGGAAATCCAGAAACACTTGTTCTCACTGGATTCTCAGTGAAGGCGGAGGAGGTATCCTTGTGTGACCCCGATGATTTAGTATGGGAGTGGAGTAAGTAATCTTCGTTACATTATTATGATTATCTGATCCCAGTCATTTAGGCCAGGAGCTGGGAGCACCCATGACAGATTCATCAGATCATCATTTCTGACTGGATTTTGTCTCCCTCCTTAAGACTCTGCACACTCAGTATTTACTCATAAAGTATGTATGACATATGAGGAGTTTGATGTTCAGAAGTATTTAAGGGTTAGGTTCTGCACTTTAGTTTTACAGTTTCCTTCCCTGAGCTTCAGTTTTTCTGATTTGCTGTATCCGTGGAGCTACAAATTTGATTTTAAATAAAAATTAAAACAATGAAATCAGCAATCTTTTAATGTCCTTGTCTGTATTTAGAGTCCAAATTTTGTCTTGTGTATTCTGACATCTCACTTACTAAATGATAATTTAAGAGAATAATAATAAAGGAGTTTTAAAATAAACAGTTATCCGAAGTCCAATAATAAAGGAGTTTTAAAATAAACAGTTATCCGAAGTCCTAGTTTGATCCTTAGGAGCTATATATGAACTGTATTTCAAGGTTTACATGCAAACAATCACCAAACTCCATCGACAGCCTAAGTAAACATTTAAACCTACAGACTGTGAATCCAGTGCTCTGCTTAATGACTCTATACGTCCTGAGATGGCCTTCTGCCAAGCATTTGTACTGATGTGGACGATGATAATACAAGTGATGATTATCGAAGTCACACCAAACCAAACTGTGGACAAGGACAAGCAATCGCTCTTAAGTGTGCTTCACGGTCATATCTGACTCCATCTGTCAACAGACAACAAACACATTTCACACTTTGTCCAGAGATCTTAGTACAAATGAACATGAGTGGCTGAATGTGACATCACGGAGGAGGGCGGCAACACTGCGCTCTCAGGATGCTGGGTTCCTTGTGGTTCCTATAGTTTCCAAAAGTAGATTGGGAGCCAGTGCTTTCAGCTATCAAGCTCCCCTTCTGTGGAACAAACTACCATTCTGGGTTTGGGAGGCAGACATGGTCAACGCTTTTAAGAGTAGACTTAAGACTTTCCTTTTTGATAAAGCTTATAGTTAGGGCTGGCTCAGGTCATCCCTTAGTTATGCTGCCATAGGATTAGACTGCAAGGGGACTCCCACTCCCTCTCTCACTCTCACTCTCTCTCTTTCTCTCTCTTTCAGGATTATGCCTAGTCAGGCACGGTATTGGCTGAAGATGTAGTCACATCTCCCTTTATTGAAAACTCTCTCTCTCTCTCTCTCTCTCTCTCTCTCTCTCTCTCTCTCTCTCTCTCCCTGAGTCTGAGTGGTGGCCGAGAGTGTCGGAGTGTGATTTGGAGAGTGGATTTGTTCCTTTTTGAAGGTTTGCTTCTTGGTGTTTCA